>NC_056729.1:1293852474-1293959974 GCF_019279795.1 Protopterus annectens | reverse complement strand
AAAATTATTCTAATTTTCCACACATAATACAATCCAGTGTGGAAATGAGATAATTTAAAATTGATGTCAGATACTATGCATATTTAAAATGTTTTTTATAGCCTTAATTATTGTTGCCTGAGCATATCTCAGCTGTTCTCACTTGTTTCATAATATATTTACATGCTGTTTTTTGCACATGATGCTCCTCATGTTGAGTCCAGTATGATGCAGCCTGCAGCAGTTCAGCAGGCATGCTGATTCCCCTTACATGACTTTATGTTGTGAATATTATTGGCTGTCAGTGTGGCTGCAATAACAGAAGGGATAACACACATCATAATTTGTAACTAGAGACAAATAAATTGTACATGTTAAACGGGGTGATGTCAGCATGCCATGCATATTCATGAGGGCATGCTGAATCACACCCTAGGCTAACACAGTCCGTGTAGCAATGTAGGGGGCGTGTCCGCATGGCAAGTCCTGCAAAGGGACATGCCCCCAGAAGAATCACAGTCCCAAAAGGAAACTCCCACGAATGAGTCCGCAGAAATGTCAAGAAACACAACAGCACACATGCCCCCACAGACTATTAACCCAACTGAAATGTAAAACGTAAAAATGAACAGTTTATTTATTTTTTTTAATTTCAAAAATGTTTGCCCGTAATTGCGCTCGTTTGCGCAGGTGTGCCCTTCGCTCAGCCACAGTTAGCAGTCATTGAAAAAGCATATAAGATCTAAATCTGCAAAATAAGCCAAGTAGCAATAGCGTAGTGGTAGAGACATTGGCCAAAGAAGAGGTAGTCATGGTTCCAGCCCCAACCTCATCATTTTTTATTTTTAGTGAAATAAGCACGAAACAATCCCCTGACATATATGTATATATTTACAACTATAATTTAAGTAAAATGCAATGAAATGGGCCATGTTTTTATGAAGAAATCTGACACAATAAAAAAATAAAATAGTTTATAAGTGCCCATAGCTGAGCAGCGCTCCAGCAAGCTGAGTATGTTTGCCCGTAGGTGACCAGTGGTTTATAAGGTGTAATATGAGTGCCCAGAGTTGAGCAGCACTTTAACATGCTGAAACTGTGTGCCCGTAGTTGCACAACATTTCTCACAGCGTAATATGCATGCTCATAGCCAAATAACGCGTTAACCAGCGTAACACGTTTGCGCGGAGCTGCGCAGCGTGCCAACTGGCTTAGCGGCGGGCAATGTTGAGCAACCTGTATCAAAGCCGCCTTTAAACAGACACACCTTCTAGCTTGTCTAGACAGTAGTAAAATAAAAAAAAGCAATGCCCAGGCTCAAACCCAGGATACTGTGCATCATAGTCAAAGTACTGAACCACTAAGCCATGACAGCTGTACTGAAAAAATGCAGTATTAGCATATATATAGGAATGAATGGAAATAGAAGCATGACAAAGCAGGTTTTGTGAAGCTGATACAATTCCAAAATGGCCAATCACAGATAAGTGTGGGAAAAATGGCATATATAATCTCCATAGGCGGGAATACACAGCATAACTGATTGTGGAACCTATTTGCAGTCAGGATGGCAGGTGTAGGAGAGGGTAGTCACTTCCAAGCACAGAGGTGGGGTGTTGAGGAGTCCAAATACATGGTTTGGCTCCTAGTCCATGATCATGAGGCTCAACTCATGCAGGGCCAGGTTCTGTGGGGTGCGTATAAGGCAGATGCATGGAACCGGTTGGCACATGATCTCACCAGTGTCACAGGCATACCAAGGACTGGTGAACAGGTGCATCACCACCATGCGGACCTGAAGAGATGGAAGCAGGACCAACTGAACCGTTGGATCCAGGAGGCCCGGCAAATGCTCAACGCCCCACTACTGAGTAAGTATCCATGTAATTATGTATGTAAGAATTATCCTAGCTGACATTATGGAGATGTATGTTCCAATATTACTTAATTTATATTACAGCTGCAGGTGTGCATTCCGTGAATCGGCGAGCCTATGGTGATAGGCTGGAGCGGTTGCGCCACCAGGCAGGTTAGTAATTATATTACTGTAATTGTTATACAATATAAGTGACACAGCTTGTAAATGAGTTCACTGTAGTTACATATTAATAAAGTTCAAATAACACTACAAGAAAGATTCTGCTAGTACTGTATGATTCCATAAGTGATGCAGCCTGTAATCCAGAAATAAAAATTAAACAAGTCTGAAATAGTGATTACCCACCTGAAGTGTAATAACAGATCACCTGCTGCAGCCTGAAAATCAGTGGTAAACAAGCTAAAGACAATAGACTTGTGTCAAATGCATCCCCTTAGAAAATCTGCCATATGAAACAAGTGAGTCTGTTGGAAAGGATTGTTGTAATCAAGTATGACATGTTAATAACGCCTAGAATAAAGTACCATCTTGAATTGTAAAAATAAAACAAGTGGAGTGTGACAAAGAGGTATGAATCGACCAAGAAAGCTGTTATAACTTCTGAATAAAGTATACTGCAGTCAGTACATAATGAAATGAATGAGACAGCCACAACCAAGAAGTGAAATGTTTGATATAAAGTACTGAAGCTGGAATGTGTCTGTCCCACAATTTGGATATGTTGCTGTACCCTTGCAATATGGAGATAGTATGGTTGTATGAAATAATGAACATCCACAGTTGTCTACAGCCATATAAATGAAATGTAGCAGGATGCTGTACCTGAACATAGCCAGATGTGAAGGTGTATGAATAAAAATGCAATGTATATTAATGTAGCAGTAACAGTCCCATCACCAACATTCCTAAGGTTACATATAGGAAACTGTACTAAGACCGGTAGGGTATATATATCTGCAGCTACTAGGGATGTACAGCATATGTATAGGTAGTTGAAGTTGTTAATGAAATATTTCTTCACCCTACCCTATATTCACAAATAATGCAGTTCCACAACAAACTAGGTATGTGTATTCACAATTAATTCCTATGGACATTTGTCCTGTTGGTTCAAACATATTTGCACGTACGTTGCTGCATGTGTCCTGTTCACATATCCAAACCTGATGGCCTGTTGCCATCAATCGACCCTGCATGCTGTTGGATTGTGTACTGTTGTTCAAAATATGCATGTGTTATGCTTGCTGTTCAATGTTTGGAATTCATGGGTGTTTGGTTAATGGGAATACTGATGCATGCTGTTACAACTAATTTTGAATGGTATTGTTTGTTACTAACCCAAAATGTCATAAAATACTTCTAAACATAGGACAACAGGGAAGGTGGGTTCCAACGGACCCACCTCTCCCACCTCAGCTGGCGAGTGCACCTGGCACTAGCGCCCAGGCTGGAACCTCCTCCGGTGGCCCTGTGCCACCTTCAGGTGAAAGCGCTGCAGGGGATGGGGCTCATCCCCCCTCTGCAAGCGTGGCCGGAGGATACCGTCCACTCACCCTCCAAAGTGTCCGGTCTGTGGTGCGTAGTGAGATCAGGCATTCTGTGCTTGAACCCCTACGCCAGCTTGAGGCTCAGGTGGCACAATTCACGGGTGTCCCTGCTGCCCGTCCTACACAGCCCCCAGCACAGCCCCGTCCTGGGCTGTGAAGGCACAGTGGCAACTGACCATAGGTGGGGACCTCAGTTCCACTGTTGCCATCTGTGGGCTCATGGGCTCGTGATATCCCAACATCCATACCCATCAATTGTGTTTCCCCCCCACATGTGTCATACTCCGCCCCTGTATGCATCTTGTTTGTCTTGTCTGTTAACCTCCCATACCTACCTCTCCAAATATACCTACTTCCTGTACCTCACATTCCACTCTCACCTGAAAAAAAAATAAAAAAGGGCACTCTGTTCCCGCAAAAAAATTACGCCCCATACATAGCTGCCCATTTTGCAGACATGTCTGCTGGACATGTGAAGTGGTAATTACAATTGGTTGTACAACATATTTTGTTGTCCTCACCCCTCTCTCAGGGGTAGAAGGTTTCAAATTTCACACCAAATTACAGACATATGCACAGCTGTTGCTGATAAAGAAATGGGCAGCTATGGGCCTTTCCTACATCCTTCCTGCAAATCCCGAGCTTGTTTTCCTACTGTCCTACCCTCTTTGTGCCCCCTTTTTCACCACTTTCCTATCTCCCCATTTTCTTTTCTTTCAAAGAAATTAGAGCGAGTGTGCGTGAGAGTAAGCACTTTTAAGCAGTTGTAAGCGGGTGTGCGCTTGTGTGCACTTAGCTAAGCGTGTGTGCGCGAAGCTAAGTGGCGCTGCGCATGTGTGAGCACCGCGCAAACCAGCGCTAACCCGCTTACAACTGCTTAAAAGTGCCTTAGTCACTCTGAATGACAAGACCTGTAGTCTGCTCAGCAGAAAAATAAAATTCCTCTGTCAGTCTCAAACCCAGGACCTTGGAAACACTAGTCTGCATGACTTACCATTAAGCCATGACTGATATACGAGAACTTTGTGCTGAAAGCAATATATCATGAAATAGTAGGACTGAATGTAAAGGGAATATAGGAAGTCTATTACACAAAGCTTTTCTTGTATCTTTCCTGGCAATTCTTGTGGATTTGTATAACATTAGTGTGAGAAGAGAAACAGCCATGCTAGTCGGTAGCTAGTAGGTAATAATGTGACAGTAGCATCTTGCAAACCACACACACTATCAGAGCAGGATAAACACTGCCATATTTGAACAGGTAAGAGGCCAGACCTTGCAACTGTGACTGATTTACAGGGATGTCCCTGATTTGAAAACAAATTTTAACTGTGCCCCACTGACTCTGTGTGAAATGTACTAACAGTAGGCAGAAAGGTGTTTTATCCCATGTAATGGTAACTGTCAACTACTGAAAGTATGCACTACTTGCATGTCAGAAATGGTGTATTAATACATATGCTCAAAATACCCCACAGTCACAACTGCAGAATATCTGAATTATATCACGGGTTTATCCCACTGATATGAACCATTCCCTGAGGCTGATAAAAGATACACCTGAAAGTATCTGAGGCCTGCAAGTGTCACAAACTCACAGGCATATCATTCTGTCTGCTGTCACACACTCTGTGAATAGCTGTAGAATAGCTTCCACAAGCACACCCACATGTAGGTGTACAACTCACAAATATCAAAGGAGGTATCCAACTAATAACAGAAGGACAGTATAGCAGTTTACAAGCACTGCATGTGCCTGCTATCCATAACTGTTAGTACAAAGTACAAGGCGCCAATACTGCTCAGCAGCAAAATAAAATACCCTTGTAGGTGTCAAGCCCCACACCTTGGCCAGACCACACTGCATGCAGTACCACTAAACCACAACAAACATGTAAGGAATTGCTGCTGAAAGAAATATAGTAAGCATTACAAGGAGTGAATGTGAATGGAAATTAGGAAAGCTATAGCAACACATTCCAGTAAAAACACCTAGCAGGCATTCAAGGAGTGAATGTAAAGGCCAAATAGTGAAGCCATAGCAACAAATTGCAAGAGCCACTGCTGTAAACCAGTTACTCCACAAGTCCCACAGGAAAGCACATACTCCCATTTAAACAGTATTAGTATTATTAGGTGTCAGTTAACATACACACTGAGAAAAATAAACTGGAGGAAGCAATAGTCAGGTGTCAGTACAACATGCATGTCAGTGCCTACAACACAGCCTGAAATATGAGAGACATATCAACCTTTACACTCACAACAGTGTCCACAGCATACCAGCATGGTCCCCACCTTGAAAATCTGAAAGGGCTACGCCTACCTAACCTAACATTGTATAGCACTGTCCTGAAATCACAGTGAGAACTGCAATTACCACACAGCAGGCTGCATGCAATTAGCAAATTCTGGCTAACAATTGGTGCAGAGGCCATCACATGCATATGTGCATATGCCTACAAAAGCAGCCTGTACTCCCAGTCCACACATGCAATACTTTCATTGCAACATCCGGAGGGAGAGACAGAGACAGAGAGAGAGAGAGAGAGAGAGAGAGAGAGAGAAAAACCAAAAAAGAGACACAGACAGATGAAAATAAAACAATACAGAACAGCAAGCTAACCAGCAGCAAGCCATCACAAACAGCAGTGTCAAACAAAGGTAATGTAAACTAATAATGTAATAGATTACATACTGTGAACCCTCCATATGTGTTAGCAGTCTGTATATATATATATATATATATATATATATATATATATATATATATGAAGATGTGCATAGGGCAGGGGACATACTGCAACAGTTAGTGAAGGCTGGACATACATATGTATGTGAAGGATGTTATGTGCACATATCAATGTAGGTTGTAGTGCAACGTAAAATGTAGGTTGTACAGTAATGGATGTTTAGCAGTATGTTAGTGTGTGTATTTGTATGTGTAAATAAAAAGGTATGTATATTTATATATGTATCTATATATAATATGCATATATGTATACATAGATAGAGAGGGATGTAGAAATAGATAGACCCAGAATGATACCACAGTACAAGGATAAAATGATTGACTTCAACAATTGGCTAAGCTTCTGGTGTCATTCTAAGGGGATCCAGTATTTGTCTGCCTGGGACGACATGATCGACAGTCCATGATGCTTTGCCAGAGATGGCCTGCACCTGTCACCCTTAGGATTCCGGATACTGGCTAAGACTCTTGCCACCCCTATAGTGCCTTTGTCAGGCAAGGGTCAAAAGAGAAATTCACCACCATAAACGGTGACATCTGTGACATCTGTGCAGTGACAGAGACCTGGTTCAAAGCTCCAGAGAGCACCCCTGCATTACCAGGCTTCAATGCATACCACACCTTTTGGCCACCTAACCCAGAAAGAAGCACTCCAGGCTAGCTGCACAGCATAATGCATCTGAGATTATCCAAGTGCAACTAACTCTGGGCAAGACCGCAATCCAAATTGTAGCTTGCTAAAGACCCCCCCACCATGCCCCAGTATTCACACCCCTCATTTCTTGATACACTGGAAAGTATTATGGTACAACCCAACACCCTAATAATGGGCGATTTCAACTACCCCAACCATTAACTGGGAAAACTACACATGTACCAACTCTTTTGCTCAACGTTTTCTAGAATTCATAAATACCAATGCCTTGAATCAACTTATTCACACCCCCGTCAGGGTCAGCAATATCCTAGACTTGGTCATCACCAACATGGGAAACCGGTGTTCCACACCAGAGGTCAATTCCTCATTGGTCAGATCCAACCACAAGGTAATTAGCCTAGACATCCACATTCCACCCCCAACCCCAGTTAGGGAAACCATTGTAACAAACTTCTCAAAAGCCAACTTCACACTTCTTAAGACAGAAGTGGCAAACTTCATGACACCCATGCAGACGGACAATAGAGGTATGACTGCCAAATCCTACACAAATGCACTGTATAAGCAGTTACACGAGTGCATGGATCATGCTATCCCTAATAGAACCAAGATGTCATCCTCCAGACAAAGGAAGCCAGTCTGGTGGTCCTCTGCCATAAACAAACTCTACAACAGAAGAAAGAACCTGTTGCAAAAATAAGTAAAATCCCATGACTGGAGGAACTCCCTGGTCAACCTCAGTAAGAAGCTGAGATCCCTCATAAAATCCCCCAAAGCTAGTTAGGAAAACAAAATTGCCACTGACTCTAAAGACAACCACAAAGCATTCTATAGCTATGTCAAGAATCTAAATGGGAACACTCAGATCTGCTCTGAGTTACAGCATAATGGCACTAAATATACAAAACCAACTGATATTGTCAACATCCTGAAAGATAGGTTCAGTGCTAACTTTACCCCCCCTCTCACCCCCTAGAGGGCCCATCTCTATACTGGAAGAATGCAAAGTTCCTATAATCATGGCTGCACAGGTAAAAAACACACTCTCCAAAGCCAAGAACACAGCATCCATGGGACCTGACAATATCCCAGGCTGCGTTCTACACGAACTACAGAATGAACTGGCACCCTACCTAAGTACCATGTTCAATCATAGCCTCACCTCAGGCTTTGTACCCACTGAATGGCGCACCGTGACACTTATCCCACTCCACAAATGGGGAGCCACGACGGACCCCAGTAACTACCGCCCCATTAGCCTGATGAGCCTGGTCTGCAAAGCCATGGAACGTATCATCATGGACATTGGTAATCTCCAAACTCTGGACCCTACTCAGTTTGGATTTGTAAAAGGCAGATGTCTCCTAAACCTGACTGACTTCTTTGAAGCAGTCATCAAAGCCATAGATGGTAAAATGGTTCACACAGCTTATGTAGATCTCGCCAAGGCTTTCAACACCATCCCCCACTCTGGAATTATAGATAAGCTCACTAAACTAGGTATAAATCCCTATGTCATAAGATGGGTTGCCAACTGGCTCTTGGACAGAACCCACACTGCGAAAGTAGCGTATTCCAAATCCGACATCAGACCAGTGACAAGTGGAGTGCCACAGGGTTCAGTCCTGGGTCCTCTCCTGTTTGGTATCTACTTTTCTGAAGTGCAGACCAACATAGAAGGTCTTTAGCTAACAAAGTTTGCAGATGACTGCAAACTAGGAGCCATAATCACAACTCCTAACGATGTGGGCAAACTACAAAAGGGCCTCACTGAGACAGATACCTGGTGTCAAAGCCATGGCCTGAAGCTCAATGCCAAAAAGTGTATTGTCATCCCCTTTGGTAAAAACTCTGTACCCATGAACTACCACATAGCTGGTAGTCTACTTAATGATGAAAATGTGATAAGAGACCTTGGGACACAGGTGGACAGTAGTCTCTCCTTTGATAATCACATTGCCACAGTAGTTGGGAAATCCTTCTACGTGGCTCATCTCATCACAAAAGGATTCCCATCCAGAAAAAAGAGGTCATTGTTCCCCTCTACTCATCACTTATTAGACCAATTATAGAGTACAATGCCCCTTTTGGTATGTACCTCACAAGACAACTACAACAACTGGAAAGACTCCAGAAATACCTCACAAAGAGGATTACTGGCCTCAAACAGATGCCCTATGCAGACCATCTCAAAAAACTACAGCTTGACTCCATGGCATATCGCCTACTCAGGGGTGATCTCTGCCTAACATACAAAGCTATGTCAAACCCAGAGCTGTTGAACATGCTCCACTTAAAGAAATCCCAATCCCTCCGAGCTACATGCTCTAGGAACCTTAACCTTGTCACCACAATAAACAGAACATGCTGGAGGGATAGATTCCTGTCCCAGAGACTTCCCATACTCTGGAACAGACTACCTATCTATGTCAAACAGAGCTCCTCATTAGCACTCTTCAAGAAAGATCTTGATGATTGGATGGGAAATGGGAAATTCACCCCAGGGATCACTTCTGTGGCTCTGCTCGACAGGGGCATAGGAAAATACTTTTCTTGGGTGGCGAAAGCCAGGGTACATTTATTGGCTAGGCTTGTATGGGCCCTAGGGCCGATAGCCTAGTACCTACCTATGAACCTATGAACATATATAGATAGATGGATAGAATATGTATATACATTTATTATGTAATAGACACATACATATATAGATATATATAGATACATACACATATACAGACAGATATGAATGTCTACAGATATGTATGTATATGAATATCTCCCCTCCTCTCTCTCTCTCTCTCTATATATATATATATATATATATATATATATATATATAAATACTGAGGGAGGCACATGTGTGCAGATGTATTGCAACAGGTGCCTGGTGACAAAGGCATGGACTGAACACCAATGTGGATACAGGAGTACCATACCCCATTGCAAAACACTTACACCACTAACCACCACATATGTGGTTGCCTGCCTACTACTGGATGTGTCAGGAGGGAACATGGGAAACAGGTGTACAATAGCCTCTCCTTTGATATTCACAGTGGCACACCAGTCTTGTAATACCTGTACATGGTACATGCCAGCAGAAATGGTGTGTCAGCTAGTGAAATGTAGGTCACTGTACCCCTCTACACCTCACAATGTCCTACATGGTATGTACCTCCCATGACAACTACAGGAAGGGAGAAGGATACAGTCATACCTAACAAACAGTGATAATGCCCTCAAACACATTACCTATGCAGAGTGACTGACAAAACCACAGATAGAGTGCCTCTCAAACTACCTACACAGAGGTTACCACTGCTGGATATACATAGTTAAGTCACACCCATAACAGTTGTCCAACAACCATGGTAACACCTCACAATATCCCCAGCATAAATGACCTATGTCTGTCATCCTTGGCACCGCAATAAAGAGCACATGGTGGAGGTACAGGTTCCTACCCACAAATAAGCCATACCCTGGAGTAAACCACCCAGCATTAAGAAGCAAGGCTTTCCATTAGTAGATGTCAGACATACCCCTGTTGAATGTTATGCAGATAGGTAGTATGCCATATGAGTCACCCTGTGTAACTGTTTGACAGGAGCAAGTACAATCACATTACATGTGTCCCAAGGGGCAGGGTAGCATAACAGTATGCTGCTGTAGGCCCAGTACCAATAGCATACTACATGCCTATGACACAATGCACACACACATGTACTCATTGCAATACCAACTATGTGAGGTGGAATGAGTGTGCCACTGACTGTGTGCAAGGTCTGTAATGGTGTGATTGCTCAGCATGACTTTGTGTCTGTCATGGTAGTGTGTGTCCTTGGTGTGAGGCCAGAGAAAGATGTGTCAGGTATTGGGATACAAACATACTACATTGCCATATGTTGTGCTGTGGTTCCCTGTATGTGACTGTGGTATAGGTATGGTTATGGCAACAAAGACTACGGTGCATTACCAGTGACATTTGTACTGTGCATTGCATGCATTGCATGGGTTGACAATGTTCCCCATACATTACCTTGATACAAACCCCCAGTGTGAGGCTGTGCATTGGACCTCAAACAGTGTGCCGACTGCTGGAGTATACTTGTTTGTTGTATGGAGTGTGCCAGGCACTGTCACAGAGTTGGCGGCTGAGCACTGATAAATGGTCATTTACATGTGTATCCCCCAATAGACAGACAGATGCTATATATGGCAGTTCAGTGATATCACTACAGTAGAGTATTATGTGTGCCATATCACTTGCTCACATATTTTTCTTTTCCTTCCAGGGCAATGGTGCACCAGCGCAACCCCACGTACTCTGCTGCAGAGGAAGAGGAGATACACCAGAGCCTGGTGCGGGAGTTTGCCACACTCTTTTCCCGCACCAGCCAGAACCAGCAGGAGAGGGCTGCACTGTGGCAAGACCTTGTCCGTCGGGTAAATGACATAGGCATGCATAACTGGACATATGAGCAGGTATGCCATCACTGCAGTGATTTAATTAGAAATGTCCGTCAGTGTGCATCTGATATCCACAGGCAACATCTTGCCACAGGTGGTGGGGCGGCTATACACCCCCCCTCACCAGACTGGAGGGGCTCCTCCTAAGTGTTGTGGCTCCAGCCCAACAACAACAACATCTGCACACATGTGTAATGATGGAGGCTGGAGCCACCCAGTAGGAGGACTTGGAGCGTGCAGGTAACATGCCATATCTATAGTTGACTGTTCTCTACACTGGTAGTTTATGCATGTTTGACGTGTGTACTGTGTTTGTAGCTGTTATCCTGGTAATTATTGTGCAAGAGTGATATTCTCAATATCGGCAGTAGACCTGTGAAAGCCAACTGTTGTACTACTGAACTGTATCATACTCACAGTATCAATGGCACAGTTATGCCCACTGACAATAAATGTCTTATTTGTGCAGGTCCCTCTGGTGTAACAGCAAGGCAGCCAATCCATGCTGGTGAGTGTGTAATAACAATCCTTTAATACTAATGATAATAATAGTAATAATAGCCTAAGATGGTATTGCTATGTGTGTGATTGCAGGTGTGTTTGTGTCTGTGTGTTTGTATCTCATGTACTTAGGAGTGTGCATGTGTGCATGTGTGCATGTGCCCATGTGTGCATGTGTGCATGTGTGCATGTGTGCATGTGTGCATGTGCCCATGTGTGCATGTGTGCATGTGTGCATGTGCCCATGTGTGCATGTGTGCATGTGCCCATGTGTGCATGTGCCCATGTGTGCATGTGCCCATGTGTGCATGTGTGCATGTGTGCATGTGTGCATGTGTGCATGTGTGCATGTGTGCATGTGTGCATGTGTGGTAACATTGTGTACACATTGTAAACTGTGTTTCCTGTCTTCCTCTCACAGGTTCTGGTGCTGCTCTGGTGGTGTGCAGCAGGGAACCTGAATCTGCTGCTGGGGATAGTGATAATGATGATACCTGTGTAATGGCACAGGGAGGTGTGCCAGGGTCCGTTATTGGTCAGCCAATTGACAGTACACAGCTGTCAACCCCATCAATGTGCACAGTCATCCTGCCAATACATCCATTGTCACCAATATCCCTAGGTGATGGACAGCATACAGTGGGCATTGACCAGGGCAATGTGGTATCAGTGGCACATGCATCCCCTCACAGCAGCCATGGCCAGAGTCCTGACATGGTACCACACAGGCAGATGTCCAGGGGTTCTCGTGGGAGCATCCGTAGTCGTACTGCCCCTGTCAGACGTGCCCACAGAGGTCTTTCAACCTCAGCTATGTTCCGAGCTATAATGCAGGCACAGTCACGTATGGAACGGTACACCAGACAGGGTCTGAGGGAGCTGAGAGCACATGACACTGCTATGAATGACACTATGCATGACATTGCGGCTGCCATCCATAATTTCACCGAGGTTATTGACAGACATTGGGGGGACACATTAGATCTGTTCCACAACTACATGTCCATGAGCCAGGGCAATGCAGGATGGTTGAGGCATCGACATGGACGAATGCCAGCAACAGCAGCAGGTGGCAGTCATCGCGGATGACAACAAACCTGCGGCCGATCCCATAGTGCCAGTACCAGCCCCAGCAATGCTGGGTCTGTGCTGACATCAGACCGCCCTAGGAGACCACGTGCACGTGGCTCTGGACAGACCCAGCAGGGACATGTCTCCAGTCATCAACCACCTGCTTCTGATGACAGTACCCAGTCTGGCTTAGTACCTGATACTGTCCGTAGCACCCCTGCCAGGCACAGGTACCATGTCCGTGGCCAGAGACAGTGATCTGTATGCCCTGGCAGGTACAGTCTGTGGCTGTCCACAAACACCCGTATATGGCAGCCATGAGGTGGAACTGTGTGCATGCATACACACATGCATAAGGCTAACACCTAGGGCTAACACATACACGCACACACTGCATCAACATTGCCCCATCTTCTATGGTTGTCCCTCAATAACACACACACACACACACACACATACATGTCGATTGGTTGTATCAGTGGCAGACTCAGGCATACCAAGTACACACCCTGTGCATATGATGAAACTGTGCCACCTCCTGCAATCTGTAACATTAATGCAGGACTGGTTAACATGGTGCTGATGCACAGGGTGACTACATAGATGTGTAGTAATATTATCATGTTGTCAACTGTACAGTGTAATGATATCATTGTGGGTATATCCCAGCATGCCTGATGCATTAACAGTATGATTGTCATTGTATTGTTTGGTACACACCTATTAATTACCATAGTGTAATGTCTGCACATCTTTGCATTCTGGTGGTAAGGCTGTAAACAGAAGGCCACCTACATAGGTAGCACAGGGGATAAGAAAATGGAAGTAATGATACTCAATGCCAGACATGTAAACCGCAAGATGCATGCAGTACAACCTCTATTCTGCATGGAGAATGTTGATATCTGTGCAGTAATAGACAACAGGTTCAAGACTCCCAAGAGCACCCTAGCACTACCAGGTTACACCTCATACCATGCTTGACAGCCCCAAAACACACAACTAACTATGACAGGAGGTGAGTCTCATTAAATGTCAGGGATACTGTGGTGGCAGGACAGGTAGCATACAGCCTACTAAGTTGGGAACTGCTGATGGGGCTCAGTGTCTGTTATTATAAATGTGTATTAGTTCTGGTTTAAGCACTTGGGCTTCAGGCCAGTTATTTGACATTACGAAGGTTCATGGTCTGCACTCTTGTGGGAGGAGAGGCTGGACTCTGCCCGTCTGAGCTGGGAATTTCTGGCTAAAGGCTTATAGTGCCTGCATATTTGAACTGTTTCTTACTGAAATTGGTATACCTTGTTTGCTGTAGCATAGCCTAGATCCATGCCTGCTGAATGTAGCTTTGTTTGTATGCTTGTTTGCTTGTTATTTCCCTGAAACATTAATTCCACCTGAAATGCAGCTTTACAGCACCTCTGTGGATCCCTAGTGACATCTGCATTGCTTACTGTACGTATGTCCTTGTTTCACTTGACAGAAAGTTAGTGTTTGTCATTTATGCAATTAAGTTACCTGTAACACATTGCATTTGAGTTACCTGGCACTTGCTCACTAAAGCATTTATATATGCCAGCACTAACAAATTCAAAGCACTACACCCTCACACCTTGAGTACCTTGTTCCCCATTGGCCCTTTTTGTTGTTAATTATAAAGGAATTCCCAATACTATTCTAGCATTTCCAAAGGTCAGTTGTCAATCTCCTCTCCGGTCCAGCTGGTGAATCTGGGAATCTAGAGGCAATGTTACAACTGCCTCATGTACACAGACAACCCTCTCCTCCTCCCAACAAATTCCAACACATGTGAGAGATGCAACCATATAGCCAAACTGCAGGCTAAGCTCTCTCAACTCAGTACTGGCAAAACCTGTCAGAAGGAGAAGGAAACCACAGTCACTACAATTCCAGTCTCACATAGACCTACCACGACAGCAATCCAAACAAATAAACACACGAAAACATACTCGGAGTCTCTAAATAAAAGTCTGCCTAAGCAGCAGACACCTCCAAAGCAGACACACAAGCAACCGCTACCCCAGAAGAGAATGCATGCAACACATAGCTCACAAAGCCAGTGTGCCAAACAGCCACAACACGTAAGGCTAAACAACACACCTGCTACACCTGTGATAGGTGCCTCTATCATCAGGTACACTGACGTCCCACTCACCAGGCTGAACAAGGAGAAGGTCATGGTGAGATGCCTGTTAGGCGCTATGATCTGCCACATAACACAAGCACACAGGTCACTCCAAGGCATGTACAAATATGACTCAGTCAGTGTCCATGCCAGTGTGAATGACCTGAGACGTACCTCCCTGGACTACATGATAAGAGACATAGAGGAGCTCTCTGAGCATGTGGCCCAGACTGGTATGACCCTGACCTTGAGTAGCATCTTACCCTCACCAAGAGTGATGCCACAATATGTAGACAAGATGATCAATTTCAACAATTGGCTTATGTTTCAGTGCCATTCAAAGGGGATCCAATGCCTGTCAGCCTGGGATGACATGCTCGACAAACCACACTGCTTTGCTAGGGATGGCTTGCACCTGTCACCCATGGGCTTTCGGATATTGGCAAAGGCTCTTGCTACCCCCATAGTGCCTTTTTTAGGCAAGGCTCAAAAGACAAGACCACCTCCATAGGTATCACAAGGGATAGGAAACTAATAGTAATGCTACTCAACGCCAGCAGTGTAAACCTCAAGATGCATGAAATGGACACTGTCCTTAGCATGGAGAACATCAATATCTGTGCAGTAACAGAATCCTGGTTCAAGGCCCCCAAAAGCACCCCAGCACTGGCAGGTTATACCTCATACCATGCTTGTCGGCCCCAAAACTTGCACCAAAACAGAACAGGAGGGGGAGTATCAATATTCATCAAAGATACACACACATCCAGGTTGGTGGCACAGCACGAAGCATCAGAGACTATTCATGTGCAACTAACAGTGGGTAAGACTGACTTCCAGTTCATAGCCTGGCACACACCACACTCCCAAACCCAGGTAACCCACTTGGCCTACTTAAGAATGCATGAATATCTGCAGGTGTCTCCAAACAACAATATATTGGGCAGCTTCATTTACCCACACATAGACTGGGAGCATTACTGTGGCTCCAACACCCTAGGTGTAAGGTTCCTAGAATCCATACACTCAATTGCTATGGAACAACTTGTTACCACTCCCAAAAGAGAGGAAAACATGCTGCACCTGTTCATCACCAACATGTGGACTATATGCTCCAGACCAGAAGTGTATCCCTCACTGGTAAGGTGACACCATAGACTACTCTCACTGTATATTCACATACCAAATGCAGTCCCTGCACAGAAAACCACAGTCATAAAGTTGTGTAATGCAAATTACATGTATTCACATGAGGCAGGCTTCACACATGGGAACTATTTAAGGTCACAGGTACATATGTCTATGTGGCACACATATACCTCATGTGTGCATTGACATTACTGATATGATCTATGTCATACAATATTAAGAGCAACATCCCACACACATGGACAAACTGTGTGACAAAAACACACATGGTATTTGTAAGATTCAAACCCCTACCTAACTATGTTATGACACTTGAGAGAGACACATTAGCAGAGCACGCTACTCGCATTACTGGGAGGTTTCTCTTCTCCTGCTGTACTTATAGGGTGCTGACATCATCAGTGTTTAGAAAGAGGAATATGCATCATGCGGTGTGTTCTTCTAGTTGCCAAAAGGGACATTTTTTTCACATAGAATTGCACACACACACTGAGCATTTGCAGGATTTAAACTCCTATCTAACTATGTTATGACACTTGAGAGAGATGCATTAGCAGAGCGTGCTATTCGCATTACTGCGAGGGTTTTCTTCTCCTGCTGTACTTATAGGGTGCTGACATCATCAGTGTTTAGAAAGAGGAATGTGCATCATGCAGTGTGTTCTTCTAGTTGCTAAAAGGGACATTTCTTTCACACACACTAGCCCCCCTCACCCAAACACGGAGCATTTGCAGGATTCAAACCCCTACCTAACGACATTATGACGTTTGAGAGAGACGCATTAGCGGAGCACGCTATTCAAATTACTGGGCATCTGTATTTCTCCTGCAGTATTTATAGGGTGCTGACATCATTATTTATATAGAAGTATGTACATCTATTACTATCTGTCAGTTAGGGGGATAGCATATATATGCATTAACAGCCGCCTACTTCAGGTCAGATATGCACATCAGCACTGCCAGGTTATGTTTTATACCATGCTTCATGACCACAGGACCTGTAACACACAACACAACCAGTTCAGACCACCCATCCCATATCCAGGACACACACTTTGCTTCCCTGGGAGCAGTGTAGGATATGAAGGTGTTCACATACACCATTACAGTGGTTAACGTCAGGTACAGGTATATTGTGTGGGGGAACTACTCAGGCCTCAACAACATCACCCTACAGCCACTACAATTTGTGAATCCATGTGCTATGGCAGGACCACTCACCACAGCCACAAGGGGGAATACATATTGGACCTGACCATCTGCAGCATGGGGACTGTATGTTCCACACCAGAGGTAGACCACCATTGTTAATATCTGACCATACCCAACTTTCCCTGGACATCCATATCCCATCCCCACCCCCAGGCAATGAAGTCACTGCAATCAAAGTATTTATCAAAAGCAGACTTTGCACTTGTGATGACTGGGGTGGAAGACTTCAAAGGACCCATGCTTGGGGATTATACAGGCCACTCTGCATAATCCTTGACAATAGCATTCTATGAGCATCTGGAAGGTTTGCATTGATCATGCTATCCCAAATAAACCCATGACTCCTCCACAACAGGAGACCTGTCTGGTGTACACCAGACATATATAAGCTGTACAACAGAAGGAGGGAGCTAATACATTACAGAGCAATATCCCACAGAGGGAGGATGCCTCTGCACAGTATTGGCATGACACTTCAATCCCTCAAACTCATCGCGCCAAGGTGTTGACAGTGACATTGTCCAGACACTGCAGATAAGGCTCCCCTCAGTCTGTAATTGACGCCCAATTACTGTTATAAGTCCTCGCCAACCATCTTCCAGCAAACACCAGCCACATGGATGTGACATTGCAAATTCAACCCCTGGGATCTCCACTGTGTCCTTGCTTGACGGAGGCACAGCACACTAGCCTTAAACGGTGCCTTCTGTGACCTACTTTACAGAGGCACAGTAGCCTACTGTACTGGGGAGGCAGATGCCAAGCACACTCTGGCTAAGCTTGTATTGCCTAGGGCAAACAGCCTAGTATTGACCTCTACACCCATATGTTTAATTTTCAAATGCACAATATTTGTTGCTGATAAACTGTTTGCAGGTCTTTATTGCCATAGGTTTCCCTGTTTCTATGAACAACTTGTGCATCTGTGGAAGATGTTTGAATATGAGAGGGATCCACTATTTAACTTATGTCTCTGTAGTCATTTAACTGTGTGCACTGGGCAGATTGCTGTATTGTGGTTGGTTCCTGGATTAACACATACAAATACCAGATATGTGTGGCCAACTGCTAAACTGAGACATGGCCTAAGTGTGTGAGCATGCCCAGTTCAGGCTTTCCATGGCTTGTTGCCTGACATATGTCTCATTTATCAAAGTGTGTGAGCATGCCCAGTGTGTGCTTTCCATATGTTGAAATCTGCAGTCCACCACATTTGTGGTTGTGTGTGAACTTCAACAATATTTCACATTTATAGTTGTGTGTTGGGAGTCATGTTGTGTACTTACTGCCCAACTGCTTTGTGTCTGAACCCAACAGGGATTATACTGTGCCTGCAGGGTTTCCATGGGATAGTTTGCATACAGTTGTCAACATCCTTTCATACTGACCAAACACTGTAATATCGTATAGTGTACTGGTTCAGTACTTTCACTGTGATGGACAGTATCCTGGGTTTCAGTCCTATCACTGCTTTAAATATTCATAGTGAGCACACCAGACTGGTTAAGGGCCAGTTGTGCACATATGACCATGTTGCATTTTGTTCGGATATGGACTACTTAAACCAGGCTTGTCCAACATTGGTAGTGTATTCCACAACTTTGGTGGACATTGACAAACACTAGCGATGTGCCCTAGGCCATTTCTACTGCTAGTCAGAGAGTGTGTTTGTCCTTCAACACACATTGTAACTGGATTTTGACATGACATATTTCAAGGTTAGTATACTGTGCCTCTGTCTACCTGTGACATAACAGTGATACCCAGGGTAAACCTACCATCTCCCATCCACTCATCAAGATTCCTGTTGAGGAGAGTCAATGAGGGACTCTCTGGCTAACCTGTACTGGGAGTTTACTCAAGAGTGGAGGGAGCTTCTGTGTTATGGATCAATCACTACAGCATGTCCTATGTGTGTCAGTGCTGGGGTTCAGGTCTCTCATGTGCATAGCTCACTGGCATTCAGATTGTACAAGGTGCAGCATGTTCATTAATTCCAGCTTGGACATGGCTTTATACATCAGGCACAGATTTCCTCTGGGCAGGCAGCATGGTACTGTGTGGAGCTGCAGTTTGTTTAATCAGGCAACACATGGCATCTGTTCAAGCTCTTTGATCCTCCTGGTGAGGTACTTTTGGGGTATTTCCAGTTGCTGGAGGTGTCTGCTGAGGAACATCCCACAGGTGCCATTGTACTCACTTGTGAGGCTGATGAAGGATGACTGAAGAGGCACAATGACCTCCCCTGATCTAGATCTGACTACCTTCATGATTAGGTGGGTATATGGTATGTTACTGTAACCATTACAGCCACATGGTTGTCAAATGCAAGATGTCTATCAAATTGTGTCCCCAGGTCTCTTATTACTTCTAAAGTACTTAATGGGTTAACACCTATGTGGTAATTGGTGGGCACATACTGTTTATCCACAGGGGATGACTATACACTTTTCTGCAATTAGCTTGATGACATGGCTCTGGCACCAGTTGGCTGTTTCTATGTGGCCCTTTTGTAGGATGCTTGTGTCAGCTGGAGGGTCAGATATGGTGCCCAGTTTCTAGTCCTCTGCAAACTTGTACAGACACAGTCCTTCCATGTTGGCCTGTACCTATGGGAAATATGTACCAAACAAGGGAGTTGTAGCTGGTTTGTAGTCTGACATGGCTGCAGCATTTTTGACCATGTCAGTTCTGTCCTTGGGCTGGTTTGCAACCCATCTACTGACATAGGGGTTTATATTTAAGCTGGTGAGCTTATCTATAATGAACACATGGGTTATTGTATGGAAGGCTTTTGCAAGGTCCAGATAGGCTGTGTGGACCACATTCCCCTCATCACTGGCCTTGATGACTGTTTCAAATGAGTCAAACATGTTTAAGGGGCAGGATCTGCCCTTAAGAAAGCCACGCTGGGTAGGGTCCAGTGTCTGTAGGTCCCCAATATCTTTATTTCTGAGGTCCATGATGATCCTTTCCATAGCTTTGCAGACCAAGCTTGTCAGGATTCGGGGGTGATAGTTTGCAGTATCCATTCAGGCACCACCTTTGTGGAGAGGGACCACTGTTGCTGTACACTGCTTTTTGGGTACATATCCTGTGGTAAGGATGAAATTGAGCAGTAGTGTTATTTGGCGTTCCATTCTTCTTGGAGTTCATGTTGGACACAGCCCAGGACACCATCTCGTACCATTGATGCTGTGTGTTTTGCTTTGAAGATGCTGGCTGTTACCTCAGCATCTGCAATGTCAGGGGGCCAGCACTGAACCTGTCAGGTTGGATGTTGGCAATGTGTGTGGGTTTGGTGTATTGTTTGTAATATTTGGTAATTCAGAGCATATTTGTGAATTCCCAACAAGGTTCCTACCATCAGTTAAGAAAGCCTTGTGATTATCCTTAGTGTCCTGTACAGTTTGTATCTTCATAGGTTCATAGGTTCATACTAGGCTATCTGCCCTAGGGCATTTATAAGCCTAGCCAGAGTGTGTGTGGCTTTTGCCACCCCTTGCTATGGGAATATTATGCCCATTTAGGGTTTACTTTACTGTGCCTCTGTCTAGACGTGACACAGTGAAGACCCCCAGTGTAAATCTACTATCTCCCATCCACTTGGCAAGATTCCTGTTGAAGAGAGTCAGTGAGGGGCTCTGCCTAACATGGAGTGGGATTCTGTTCCAGAGTGTAGGGAGCCTCTGGGTTATGAATTTGTCCCTCCAGCACATCCTATTTATTTATGTGTTGAGGTTGACATCTGTCACTCTCGTGGCTCTGATGGATTTGGATTTTCTGAGGTGGAGCATGTCCATCAATTCTGTATTGGAGATGACCTTGTACATTGGGCATACATCACCTCTGAGTATGCAGTATGTGACTGCATACAGCTGGGGTGTTGTCAGCCAGGCAACATATGACAAATGTTTGAGACCCTTTATCCTCTTGGTGAGGTACTTTTGAGGTCTTTCTGACTGCTGCAGGTGTCGGGTACGGTACATCCCAAATGGGGCATTGTACTCAATTATGGGCCTGATAAGAGAAGAGTATAGGGGCACAATGACCTCTCTTGATGTAGATGTGAATCCTTTCATGATAAGGTGGCCAGTATAGGTGGTCTTCCTAGCCACGTTGGCAATGTGAGTGTCACATGTGGGGTTACTGTCCACTTGTGTCCCTAGGTCCCTGATTACTTATTCCATATGTAATGGATTACCACCTATGTGGTGATTTGTGAGTACCTTGTTTGGTATTTGGGGAGACATTCATACTCTCCAGTGTCTTCAGGAAGGCTGAGTGGTGTTCCTGGGTCTGAGAGGGTGGTCTGTAGCATGCTACAAACTGTACAGCGGTTTTGCCTACAGTTAGTTGCACATGGATGGTCTCTGATGCTTCGTGCATTGTCAGTAACCTGGACATGTGGGTATCTTTGCTGAATATGGATACTCCCCCTCCTTTTGTGGTTTGGTCCAGGTTTTGGGGCCGAAAAGCATGATATGAGGTATAACCTGGTAGTGCTGGGGTGCTCTCAGGAGCCTTGATGCAGGTTTCCATCACTGCACAGACATCGATGTTCTCCATACTGGGGAGGGCCTCGAGAGCGTTCATCTTGAGGTTTAGACTTCTGGCATTGAGCAGCATTACCCTTATGTTTTTTCCAATTATGTTTTCTAGGGAGGTGGGTTTGTCTTTTCAGCCTTGCCTACAAAAGGCACTATGGAGGTGGCAAGAGCCTTAGCCAATATCCAGACACCCAGGGGTGACAGGTGCAAGCCATCCCTGGCAAAGCAGTGTGGCTTGTCAAGCATGACATCCCAAGCAGACACACATTGGATCCCCTTGGAATGACACCAGTAATTGAGCCAATTGTTAAAGCTGATCATTCTGTGTTTGTACTGTGGCATCATTCTTGGTGGGGGTAGGATGCTGCTCAGGGTCAGAGTCATACCAGCCTGGCCTACATAATGGGAGAGCTCCTCTATGTATCTTTACATGTAGTCCAGGGAGGTACGTCTCAGGTCATTCACACCAGCATGGACAATGACTGAGTCATATTTGTACTTGCTTTGGAGTGACCTGCATGCTTGTGTTATGTGGCGGATTGTAGCAAACTACAGGCAGCTTATTGTACCATTTTCCTTGCTCAGTCTGGTGTGCGGGACATCAGTGTGTCTGACTATGGAGTCACCTATTACAAGTGTATCAGGCATGTTGTTTGTCCTTACAGGCTGTGAATGTTTGGCACACCGACTTTGTGTACTATGTGTTGCATGTGCTATGTTTGGGGATAGTGGTTGCTTGGGTGTCTGCTTTGGAGGCCTGTTGATTTGGTGATTTTTAATTAGAGCCTCCAGGAATGTTTTTGTGTGTTTATGTCTTTGGTTTGCAGTTGTGATAGGTCTATGTGAGACTGGGTTTGTGGTGTGTGTGGTTACCTTCTCCTCCTGACTAGTTTAGACAGTACTGAGTTGAGAGAGCTCAGCCTCCAGTTTGGAGACGTGGTTGCATCTCTCACATATATTTGTATTTCTTGGGGGGAGGAGGGGGTTGTCTGTGTACAAGGGGCAGGTGTAACATTGCCCAAGATTCACAGATTCAACTTGTTGTAGCTGGCCTTAGTGGATTTTATGAGTGGCCATATTTTATTGCCATAATACTGATCAGAGATTACTTCCCTTTTTGGGTTTGCTCTATCATGTAGTGGCTTCCTCATTCTCTTGCATGGTTTGGTAATGGCTGGGGTCCACCATGCCAGATGTCTGCATGTATGGTATTGGGCCTTGGTTTTATTTGGGATTGCATAATCCATGCATTCCTGACTGTGTTCATAGAATGCATTTATAAAGGGCTCTGAGGTGTGGCCCATATTTTCCACAGGCACAGGGCCTTTAATGGATTCCACATCAGTTTGGAGGAGTGCAACATTTCCTTTACACATGTTTTTCACTGTGGTTTTCTGGCCAGGGACTATGGTCAGGATGTGAATATCCAGTATGATTACTCTATGGTCTGATCTTACCAGTGAGGGATACACTTCTCATCTGGCCATAGAGTACCCATGTTGCTGATTATCACATCCAGTATGCTTACCCCTCTTGTGGGAGTGGTACTTTGTTCCTGAACATTTTGGTTTATGTATTCTGGGAACCTTTGGCCTAGGGTGTTGGAGCTGGAATAATGCTCCCAGTCTATGTTTCAGTATTTTCAGTCACCCAATATAATGTTTGGAGAGCTTGACATTTCCATGTGTTCCAACATAGGCCAAGTGCAGTTCTTGCAATTAGGAGGGTAGTCTGTAGCAGGCTACAAACTGGCAGGCAGTCTTAGCCACTGTTACTTGACCATGGATAGTCCATGCTGCTTCTTGTTGTGGTACCAACATGGGGGTGTGGTTATCCTTGACAATTATTGCTACTCACCCTCCTTTTGTAGTTTGTTCCATGTTTTGGGGCTGTAAAGCATGGTATGAGGTGTAACCTGGTAGTGTTAGGGTGCTCTTGTGTGCCTTAACCCAGTTTTCTGTTACAGGACAGATATCAACATTCTCCATGCTGAGGGGAGTTTAGACTGCATGCATCTTGCAGTTTAGACATTTGGCATTGGGTAGCATTACATCTAGGTTCTTATCCCTTGTGATACCTATGGAGGTGGGTTTGTGTTTTGAGCCTTACCTATTCAAGGCACAGTGTGGGTGACAACAGCCTTTGCCAGTATCCTAAAGGCCAGGACTGATAGGTGCACACCATCCCTAGCAGGTGGAGCATTGTGTCTTGCTCAGCATATCATCCCATTCTGGCACGCATTGGATCCCCTTTGACTAACAGCAATATGTAAGCCAATTATTGTAATTGATCATCTCGTCTTCATATTGTGGCATCATGCTTGGTGAGGGTAGGATGTTAGTCAGGGTCATCAAGTTTGCATATACTATATGGTGTTACATTGCTTAACACATGGCAATCATGCCTCAGGTGGTGCTGCAGGGCTGTCTATGTTGGATGCACATACTACACTCCCTGTACATGTTTGATAGCAGGTTGTGTCAACTTAGGCATCCCTTTTACTATATGTGTGAGTCAGAGAGAGGTATCATTTCCTGGGTTCCTACTGAGCCAGTGTATGTGCTATGCGTTGCCACTTTGCCAAGGCCAAGGCATACTGGGCATGCCTCCTTCTTCATACTGGGGCAGGCTCAGGTTGTTCCTTCTCCGAGTCACACTCTGCCTGTGATTGACTTGGCAATGGTGGGGGGGCTGTTTGGCCCAGCCCTATGCTGGTCCTGCTGCAGCTGTTTTTGCAGAATCATATTATGTAACATAGCACATACCATGACAATTTGGGTACATGTAGTTGGTGAATACTGCAAGGCTCTACCAGATGTGTCCAGGCACCGGAACCGTGACTTGAGCAGCCCAAACACACGCTCGATTACTGTTTGCACGTGTGCCTCATTATGGCGTTCTTGTTCAGGTGTGTGTGCATTTCTGATGGGTGTCATCAGCCACGGCTCCAGTGCATAGCCAGCATCCCCCACTAAGTGACCATGTGGGATGTCCCCATTGGCAAATGTCTGGTACAGCTGCATCAAATGCCCGATATGGGAATCATGGTAGCTTCCAGGGCAGCCAGCACACACATTCATTATTATGCCCTGGGCATCACACACGACCTGGCAGTTGATGGAGGGGAAGCCCTTGCGGTTAATGTAGGCCCTACCCCACTCACCAGCTGATGCTTTGATGCATATATGCGTGCAGTCTATTACACCCACTACCTCAGTGTATTCTGCTATTTGCTGGAAGAGACGCATAATCCTGGCCAATACCTCATGGGAATTGGGGAAATATACATGCTCACCGACATGTGCTGACATGGCATCCAGGAACTGGTCCAGTACCCCGGATGCTGATGCCTGTGATATCCCCATCATATCACCAGTTGGTCTCTGGAAGGTACCTGTTGCTAGTATTCTTAGGCCAATACATACCTTGGTTTCCACTGGGATGGGTTCCCCTCTGTTGGTTCTGTGTGTGAGGCGTGGCCTGCACAGCTCAACAATTTGCTGTAGGAGATCTTTGTCCACTCTACTATCTCCAGCTCATGTAACCCCTGGTAGGTGACCCTGGGCCTGTACACTCTTCTCCGTCTCCTCACTGTGGGTTGTCTGGCAGCATTTGCAAAGTCACCACCCTCAGCAAGTTGCATATGTCTCCTTATAACAGCTATGGCAGCCCCTAGCATTTTTGGTCTGAGTGAAACTTTTTCAGTTTTCACTTCTAATAGCTTACTCCTCTGTTACAGTGTCTCCTGAGAGAAACATTCTGCACTGTTGTTTGCAGAGTTTTAAGTGCTGGGCTGGGCTATTGTTCTGCCTGTGTAATTGCCTGCTTCTGATTGTTTTCACCTGCTAGCTCTGCCAGTAATCCCTGCTAGCTTCCTACTATTTCCCATGCTTCCTTTTTCCCTTCTGTTTCCTCAGGGGGGAGCAACGTGCATACCAGCAAAATCATGCTCACTGTGGCTAACACGCGCGCACACATGCTTAGACGGACTAGAATCTGCTTATTCGGGTTAAAACGTGCACACACCAGTGCAAACAAGCTTACAGGTGTTTAAACAGGCTCCTACATGCTTATTCTGCCTTAAACGCGTGCACTCACGCTTACACACGCGCACTCTATCTTACTCGTGCCTACCAGCGCGCACACGCGCGCATGCACGCATAGCAAGAAACTTTGGTGTTATCCATAGTGTACACCTTCCATTTCTTGGCTTTCCCATGCCTACTTGTTGACACTCCTCTTTCCATGATGTCTGACTGACAGCTTTCACATGCCACTGTGCTCCAATGAGCTGCATTCCTTTCCTACATTCCCCCCTTTGATGTCACCTATCTCCTACTCTGTTACTCCCCCTTATCCTACTCCTACACTGCACGGAATGTGCTCATTTTCTATGTAACAGTGCGATTCACTATCCTACCACTCATTTACATAGGATTGCCTACTAATGCTTAGTTACATGTCTTACACTTCGCTTCCCCCCTTAGCAACCCCTACTAAGGGACCATGTTGTTTTAGCCTGCTATTCCCTTCCATTGTCAACTCATGCTTTGCATAAACCCACATTTGTGGGTTTAATATTTTTATTTTTCTGTTTTTTTATGGCGCAGCCCATTTATATTTTTATTTCATGTTTGCATCAGGGTACGTTGCCAGTGGCCACATATTTGGCCATTGGCATGCTGCCTGGGACATTTGCAACCTTTATTTGGAGCTGACAAGGCTCCATTGTGTTATTTGCAGAACGGTACTCAGTTATCAACTGAGTACATTTCTGCAGATAACACGGCTCTTACACGGGCAGGTTTCTGCTTCCTGGATCACAAAATTACCTCATTTGCATGCCTTTCAGCTGCAAGTGAGGTAATTAGCATATCCACGCCCTGCCCGTGTAAGAGCCGTTTTAGGTGCTCTCTTACACGCACATTCAGGCTGTTCCTGGATCGCGATGGCTGCATGGAGTCTTGCACTTCTCTTATACTCCATGCAAGCCATCGTGAATTCTGTCCCATAGTGATTTTTTTTCCTGTAATTAGTAGTAAATGGACTAGATAAAGTTCTATGTACTACAAATAATTATGACAAAGTCACTAATCATAACCTATTACTATGTGCTCTTGACATGGATGCTGAGATTCACTTTTCAAGCTTCACTCTCAAGGTGAATTTTGTGGGATCCATGTCTCAAACACATAATAATCTGGATCTGATCAGCAACCAGATATAATCCTGTATGTTATATTTAGCACCTTAACAGAAATGATATAGGTAGCACTCCTTCATCCATAGGTGGAGCTAATGGATTTTGAAGTTGTACATTGGTTTCCAGAATGTACCCTCAATTGATCTAAATGTATCTTCCCTAGTAACCACAGATAGTTTATTTATTGGCTAACATACCTTTGCAGTACCTAAAAAAAGTGATATAACATGATTAGTCAAAATAAATAAGAAAACCAATAACCATATTAAAAAAGACAGATGCAAATCAACTAGGCATAATTTAAAAATGCCAGAGATATTTTTAATTTGAATTCTTGCATATTCCATTGTCATACATTTCATAGATACTCCATGGGCATTTAGTCTTATTATGACTATTTATAGCTTACCAGTACCCTCCCTCAAGTGGCAGCTCCTTTCACCTGGAGGAACATACTATTCAATCCCAGATTAAATTTTAGAATACCCATCCATGCATCTATGTTATGTTTAAAGGAACATAGTGAATGACACTGGTTAACATGCAGGGGAACTTTATTCCAGTGTTTTGGGAATCTCCCTCCACCATGTTTTATTTATCTGTTGGTAAATATTTTAGTCCTTGGGTCTGGTACAGAAGGCAGAGATCACCCGTCAAATGTCTATAAAACAATTAATAAAGAGATAGGGCTGCCATCCTTTCATGATTGTGTTGAGATTTTAGGTATGCAATCTTTTTAAGTAGGAACATTTGGAAGTCTTTCTAATTGTTTGACAAGTTGAGTGAGGTACATCCTGAAGGGGACATTTTTTTCAGTAATTGTTCTGATCGATGCTGAGTAAAATGGAGTGATTATCTATTTAGACTTTGAATATATTCATTTGGCAATTAGCTGTGCTAAATAAAATAATTTCCTGAGAACCATTGTCACATGATGTCCAAAAGCATGTTCATTTTGTAGTGGTGTGTTTTTGTTATAGTAAGATGATGAGAAGGTTTGTCTGCCAAAAGTGAGGGTACCATACTTTTTAGCATTTGGTTAGAGCCGATTTTAGGACACTGAGAGTTTACAATAGAGAATTCAGGTTGGTGGCTTTGGAAATCACGTGAAAAGTAAATGCCAAAATGAAAGGCTCCAGCACTGAGCCCTGAGTAACACCACCGGTCACTTTCTGATCAAGGTCTTGAAACATACACTGTGTGGGTTCTGTCTTTCTACCACTTTCTATTTAATCACATATGAGTTGATTTTTAATGCATTTAACTTTTGTATGATGACAGAATGGGAAATGGTGTCAAATCTTGTCTGGGCCAAGATATCCTGTGTGTACTGTATAGCCATTTTCTACAGATTCAGTGGAGAAGACAGGATCTACCTTTCAGAGAGATAAATCATTGGGGGTGAAGTTGAATAATATTCCTGATATTGCAGTTAATGGGGTCAGTTATAATACATTCCATGGCTTTGTAGATGAGGCTTGGAAGATGGATAAGTCTGTAATTGCCTTATTTGTTTGCATGGTTACCTTTATTGTTGGGTATCATGACTGCAGTATGCAATTCATCAGGTACAAAACCAGTAACTGAGAATAAATTAAACAGCTTAAAGAGTGGGTCTGCAAGGTCAGGCTTAACACTATTAATTAAGAAAGCAGGTATATTGTCAGGTGCCACGGAGGAAGTATCTTTGTTCTTGGTTAGCTGTTTCAGTAAATAATACTTGGAAATAAATGGGGGAATAAGAGATTCAGTTACTTCATCACTTTTGAGAAGTCTAGTGGGTGGAGTTGGTAGTGAATTTCCATGGATGTTAGAAGTGTCTATTGGGTTAGACTATGATGTGTCATTTTTAATAAATTCAGAGCAGTATAAGGTATTGTTTCTTAGTTTCCTGATATAGCCAGAGGAAGATTTATTATTATTTTGACTTCAGAGACCACCCTATGTCCATGGGCTCCTTTAGTGGACATTATAGTGGTTTCCAGCTTTTTTTTTGGAATGCTTTGGATATTTTCCTTGAGCAGATGTATTTTGGAACTGCTATATAATCTAAGGTTTTTCAGTTTACTTATATTAGTCGACCGACGGTATAGTTTATTTTTGAATTTCCTGTGATACTTGACTCTGGTAGGGACTGCTAGCGCTATGCATTTTTCTAAATGGGTGTAGATTTCCTTAGTGAAGCTTGCTGCTGTATTAAGGTTAGGATTGGTACAGTCAAAAGTGAATGTTGATATTTCATCATACAGTAGGATGAGGTGGTCACATCTGTAGTCTTTCAATTCACTAAGGGTTTGTGTAGGAACTTTTGATTGTCTGAAGAAGGTCATGAGTTAGTGGTCACAATTCAATGGAGAAGGAAATAACTGGGGAACAGTGCAAGATGCAGCCATATTTGTTTGAATCATCTCAAAACTATTGAGTTTTTTTACTTATTAAGTCTAGGAATGTTGGGTATATCCTATAGGTGTCACAGTTTATTGAAGACTAGTTGAAGTCACCCAACTAATGTAGTTTTTGCTAATAGGGAGATTATTAAGAACACTGTGGAGTCTTATGTGGTCATCAGGGGACAAAGAAAGTGCTCTGTAAAAAGCTATTAGTTGATAATCCTGTCTAGAGTGATCTGGAGTATAATGAGTTCATTTGTGAAATGCTATGGCTCTGCCCGGAGGTAATTTCATTACCTGTGAGCATAAGGTAGTTAGTATATGTCTTAGGAGACCTAGAACTAAAAGGCTGGCACAAGAGGTGAAACTAGCAGGCTGACATCCATCTTGTCCAGTGCTTTGGGAACAGTGTATAGAGGGTATATGTAATTATGGTAGAATACAATAAATCCCAACAAAATGATGAAAGAACAAGCTCAAAACAAACCAAAACCAAAAACGAAGCTTGTTGGGGAAATCCAAATGAAGGTCAGAAACTCAAAAAATGCACTTTATTTGAAACAGACAATATCTGACATAATAATAGACAATAATAGAATACAATAAATATTCAGAAGGCTGCCTTGTGAATAATGGTTTTGTCCCAGATGTTGGACATATTAGTCCATACATATTTGCGTGTTAAGATGGAAAAAATAGGGTTATCACTTCTAGGTATTACATTCTACACTAATCAGACAGCAATATATGAAACAGATGATGTCAAGCATTACAGGCTAAGGGGAGGAGTTTCCAAAGACAATTTATAGTAAGGGTAGTTGACTCAAGAGCAGGGTGGATTGACTCAGTGGGCACCAAGTATTCTGGATTGATGGAATACAGTGGGAAGGTAAAATTATTTAAATAAAGGGAGTGACTCCACACATGATATTTGTTTATTATGTAAAAGAAATAAATTATTGTAACACAAATATGCTGTAGTAAAGCAATAGTATGGCTGTACCTATACCTTTACCAGTCTATGATGAGCGATATCTGAAATATTTCTATGTGAATAGTTTAGTATGATAAAAATATAACAGTAAATTAGTATGACAGTATATAGTACAATAAAAGTTTAGATTTATCTGGACCACTCTCTCTCTCTCTCTCTTTGTGTATATATATATATATATATATATATATATATATATATATATATATATATATATAAAATTCAATGTGATATAAGTTGGTTAAGTCAGTGATTTTTTTTGTAAACAAAAAGGTGGCAGTATGTATACTTTGCTTTTGTGACAACCCCCCCCCAAAAAAAAAATAATAATATGTTCTTCTCTAAATCCTTTTTCTTGAAAAAATAAATAAATAAAAATAACAATCTTCTCTCTTAATATTATAACAATTGAAGTCACTTCTCACAGCAAATTATTAAGGATGGTAGTGGATAATAATTTTAAAATTTACCTGCATTATTCTTTGGTTAATATAATTGTTCATTTGTCCTCTTTCTTTTCTGAAGTGGTGTGCCAATGTCCTCTTTCCTTTCCCAACTGTGATTACACATACAATGTAATTAACTAGTTTACAAAGTGAATAAAAGTTCAATGATTTTTGTAAATTGTGAAATATTTTGCCATAAATCACAAGAGGTGCACCCTTTATGACATTCTGCATATGCATACAATACAGACAGAAATGCTAATAATGAAGTAACCTAGGAAATGAAAGGTAGGAAGATTAAGACAGGGTTTTAAGGTAAAGGACATTTTAGATTCTGTACATTTAGGTACAAACCTTGCATATATGCTATTAGTAATCAGTGGTATAAGAGGTTAATTAGGCTAAGAAGTAAAAAAATATATTATGTCCTTCATCCCCCCACCCCAGCAGCCCCATACCCAGCCATTCTAGTGTTCCATTACTTGGCTATTTCTCTCCATTTACCATAAACACAGTTCAAACCTATCAGTGTGCATACTGTTTTTTTTATTTACTTCTACAATGATTACAGATATTGAAATCACATAAACAATACAGTCTGACAATAAAAACAGACTTAGCATGAGCAGTAAATTTCTCTGCCATTGAAACTCACATTCATTGAAACGGCATTAATACTCACATTCAAAGAAAATGCATCTGGCCAGTGAAGGATTGTTTATCTTTGGGCTGTTTTCAAACTATATGCTCCTTGTACACGTTTTTAGGGCCATGCACACATGCATGTATTCTTTGACTCATCTTCCTGATTGTATTAAATCATATTCCTTGTATAATACAACAACTTGTTAGAATGCACTTTAAATTTGTAGTTTTGAACATTATTCCAGTACGCAATGAAACAAAATGTATGAACCAATAATGACAAAACTACCAATTTCAGAAAATTTCAACCATAAAAGGCCACTCAAACTTGTCAATTCAGTCCACCAATATGAGTCAATAAGCACAGTCTCTGCAGAAGTAAAAGTCATCTAAAAATCTCCACATTATAGAGATCTTTAACTAATGAAGAGATTGTTACCAGCAAACAACCTAACATTTTAGTGTTACATATAAAAAATTCAGTGCCTGCTGCCCATGAAGAATAAATTGCCTATATTGCGTTGCATTAAAAAAATTTGGTAAGCTGGTAATATCGCAATAGGGAATGACTGAGAAACCAACAACGCGTAATTATGCTACTAACAGTGCTTTCAAATTCTACAGCACAAACAGTAACTGCCATTTACCAAACAGAACAGTTAGTTACACATTGAAAACAGACTTAGCATGAGCAACAGTAAATTTCCCTTCCCTTGAAACTCACAATTCCATGAAAATGCACTGAAACTCAATCCCTTGAAAATGCACTGAAACTCAAATTCACAATTCTGTCAGCAGTGTAGTAGTTGGTGTAGAGGATTCAGGCTCTTGTTTCCACTGAAGCTCATAATTCCTTCAGCAGTGTTGTAATATGTATAGATGATTCAGGCTCTTATCTCCACTGAAGTTCATAATTCCTTCAACAGTCTGGTAGCTGGTACAGAGGAGTCAGGCTGTTGTTTCCTGTAAACAAGTTAAAGGGTCAAGCCTGATCAAGTAAATTGACTAACCTGCCCCCCAAAGAAAACATTACATACCATACCTCTCACACAGCAACACACACACACACACACACACACACACACACACACACACACACACACACACACACACACACACACACACACACACACACACACACACACACACACACACACAGACCTCTGAACTGTCCACATTTTCACAAAATGTACAGATTTTTGCCTCCTATTTTTGGACTGTTCCTCAAAGTTCTGATTTTCTGACAAATCACTGGGAAAATCTGAGGACTGCAGTCACTAAATAATGGCATATATTTGAGTTTCATACATCATATCCTTCAGAAAATGCATGTTAACACAAATGCTATTATTCTAGCAACTCTTAAGTTTATATGAGCAATATTAAAATCTGTCCCTAGTTTTATACCTCCACTATGTCAGGCTTTGTCCAGAGTTCTTGCACATAAGAGGTTGAGCGGTAAGCATACTCACCCCTGTTCTCTCACATAGTAACACACACACACACACACACACACACACACACACACACACACACACACACACACACACACACACACACACAAACACACATTTAGTATTTTGCCTACAAGCAAAGCAGCTAGTTTAAATTACATGGACACATACATACGCATACATACACACATACACTTTAATTCTCACAAAGAAACAAAAGGAACCACTAGTTTAAATTTTGTATACATACACACATCTACTCAGTCCACACACACACACACACACACACACACACACACACACACACACACACACACACACACACACACACACACACACACACACACACACACACACACACACACTATCCTGCATATAAAATGAGCAGTTAATTTAAGTTATTATATACATACGCACACATGCACAGACTTTCTGTGTCACACAGAAAGAAAGAGAACCACTAGTTTAAATTACACACACACACACACACACACACACACACACACACACACACACACACACACACACACACACATGCACAAACACACACACGCACACACTCTCTTTCTCTCACTCACTCACTTTACATACATATGTCATATACTCTGATACAAACATCCTTCAACCTCACTGAAACATGGCTTTATAATAATCAACTTATACTTAACCTCAGTAAGACAAAACTTCTTTGCTTCCTCCCAAAGTCACTTTATCATCTTGAGTCCTCTTTTAACATCTTTTTCCTTAACAACACCTCTATTAAAGCTGATTCCCACACAAAACTCCTTGGAGTAATTATAGATGACCAACTTAAATTTGATCATCATGTTCTTCATACTATCAAGAAAACCCACCAAAAGCTTGGCCTTCTGTATAGAAATAAAACGTTCCTCACTTCTAAATCTAGAATCTCACTTGCCCAAGCATATCTTTTCCATAACCTCTTTTACAGCTCCTAAATCTTAACCAACTTACAGTCCTCACTACTTTCCATACTTGAAACTGCCTACAATAAAGTTGCTAGATTTGTAGCTAACCTGCCCTCTCAACCTCATCGCTGTCATGCTCTCCAAACACTCTTGAGTTTCCTAACCAATTATTATTTACACAACTACCTGTTATCCATTCTATTCTGAATAAGCCCTCCTCCTACCCTAGCATCTTCTCAATTGTCTCTCTCTCTCTCTATAAACCCCTTCAGTCCCTCAGAAGCTTTGACCTAAGTCTGTTACTGATTCACAAACCAAAAATATCTTTTGACCAGAATCTCTATAGCTACTTTCCTGGTCTTTCTTGGAACAAGCTTTCCTTGACTTTCAGAAATATTACACAAACACAAAATTTCAAGAAATCTATAGCTTCTGGATCTGCCAATGTATTTATCCCATGTGAAACATTTTCCTTTCTCCTTTCACTATCCTCTCTATTCTTCCTTTCCCTACTTTTTGTCTCTCTAATTTACCACTTTAGATTGTAAGGATGTCTAATGATGAAATATAAGTGTGTCTTTTTTAGTGTTCACTTATCAATAATCATCAACAAAGAACAAGAATATAAGTAGAAAGAATATAGGAAATTATTGATTCTACTTATATTCTTGTTCTTTGTTGCTGATTATCATACTTATACTGTTATATATTTTTTTCTAAATTTCTATTGTATATTTTTACAGTGCATTCTTCAATCTTTTTTGCTTTATTGTATAACAGTGCCTCTAGGAATCTCATTAATTTGAATTTTATTCAATATGTTGTTACTTTACTCTACTTTATTATTGTTAATTTTTCCTACTATGTTTGTACTGTGGAACGTTTATCCCCATGCCTCCTCTGAAAAGGGCTTTGCAAATGTCAAATAAATAAATAAATAAACACACATAAACACACACACACACACACACACACACACACACACACACACACACACACACACACACGCATTCACCTTCTCGGAATGGCTAGTTTAAATTTCGCACATTTTTGCATTCTCATTGACGCAAGATGCTGTTATGGATCCACACAGTCTACTTGGTTTTTGTTATGCCTCGAGCCACGTACCACTGTGTATGTTTGATTACTGCTTGATATGACATTCTGCTGCAATACTATATGACTATATGCTGCTAAATACTGTAACAGTATGCTTAAAAGCAGGCCTTGCTCACTGATTACTGGTATAACTGAACTCTTGTTGACCTGTAAGTTGTTTATCAGCTTGCAAGATGTTTACCAGGATATGGGGGATTTCAATGAGGAACTATATCACAAGTCTGTGGGCTAACTGTTCTTTAGAAAAGGGAAGTAAGGCATAAGACCAGACATTATGAGACTTGTTTACAACTTAGGAAATGATTTATAATTTTCTAAAATATTCTATCAGCTCTAGATGAGCTTGTGATCTATATGTCATTAGTTGAACCTATTGACCCTGTTGTTTGTTCAAGGCTATAAAAAGCTCAAAGGCTAAAATGGAAATCATCATCATCCGGATTTGATCACAGCAACAGCCTGAACTGAGCATAGAGCCATTTTGCCAGTGTCGGCCCTGCCTTGACTAAACAGATAGCTGCACTGAATAGGATTGAAGTCTCCCTATTAGTGGCAAAGATGATTTTATTTATGCATTTGCTTGTAAGCACATAATTTATTCATTTTTTTCTGTTTATCTAGTAAGTTTTTGCTTATAAATTGTTAAGTTTGAGCCTTGGTGTCTTGTGTCATTTCTAATTCTGTATTAACCTCAGACTTTAAAAGTAATGGACTAGTTCATCTTTGGCGCAGTGAGCAGGGTCTGAGGTTTGCAGTGGAAATGTCACAACAACAACCAATGTTTTTTCCTTTAAAACATATAGGCATAGGGAAGAAGGATGTCATGTCAGGTACCCCAAATAAGGTGGGCATTGATACTATGATGCCAGCATTGTTTTGGAAATGGGATCCTCTTGCTAAGGTATTAAGTTAATTTTCACCCCCTCCTTACCCAAAACTTTTGCAAGAAAGACCTAAGGCAGACCCTGATGGTCTAGCTAGGGCTTTATTGGAGCTAAAATTGGATGATAATGGCAAAAAGGTGAAGGAAGGGGCAGGAGTGGCTGGTTGGCTGTTCTCTGAGGCAATTCAGGAATTAGATAGAGATGTAGAGAAACTAAAAGAAAAAGTCTTAGAGTTAGAAGAGCAATGTAAAGAGTGCATGCATACACACAGATTGGACAGAGATGCCTTGGAGAAGGCATATATGGCACTTGTTAAAATAGGAGAGGAAGCTGAACACTGGCAATCTAATTCAGTGACTCTAGCTACTCGAATAATTCAACAGCATAGACAGCAAAAAGGGAAAAAATTATGCCATCTGCCCTCAAGACCCCTGGTTTGTGCTTTGCTATGTAAGGCAGAGTTTGACCCTGAGAAGTGGGAAGGTGATCTCCCCTCAACTGATGAGGGTGATAGTGATTTTGATATAGTAAATTCCCCATCAGTGAAGGCATGTCCAGTTATTGAGAAAAAGGGACAGTGGACTGGGGGGAGGGGCGCCACAACAATGGGTTGAGGTGTGGAGTTATACCCAAGCCAAGTTATTAAATGTAATCCAAATTTATAAGCAAAAACCAGGGGAAACTGTTTTAGCGTGGTTTCTTTGGGTTTGGGACACAGGGGGAGAAGCAGTGTCTCTAAATGCCAAAGAGATGCACCAATGTGCATGCTTGGTGTTTCACCCATGCTTAAAGCAAATAGTAAGCAATGTGAACCATGATGATCGCCAGGTGAATACACTGGTGGTGTGGTTAGCCTTGGCTTTCCGAGCTACTTGGCCTGATGCTACAGCAGTAGCTGATGAACATAAGCCTTGGAAAACAATAGCAGAGGCAATACAACAGTTAAGAGAAATGGCTATGTTGGATGCCATTTATTTATTGGAATTAAGGAATGGGGCATTAGTGCTTCTGAAAGGAGCAGTTGCACAAATAATGACCAACAATATGAAAAGTAAATTGATCAAAAATGCACCACAGTTGTGGAAAGGGCAGCTGATGGCTGCCCTGGAAGGCTGTGTATGTCAGCAGATATGGGATGTAATTGCCACTCTAAATCAAATGGCAGAATTAGTGGAAGAAAAAGAACAGAGAAGAGCTAGAAAGGCAAATGCAGAGAAACCAAAAGATAAATCTGGTGAGAAAGTCACGAGAAAGCAAATGTTTCTGGATCTATTAAGGTGGGGGGTAGAAGTTGCAAAAATAGATGGGATAGCTACCGAGGAATTATATAAAAAATGGAAACAAAAACAGAAGGAGAAAGGATCAAGCTCTGTAGGCAAAAAGCAAACCCCTACAAAAAGTCCAACCAGAAGTACCACTGAAGGGAAGGTAGGGTGGAATCAATTATATCCTGACATTCCTACTGATGAGGAGTTAGCACAGTTGCAAAAGGGAGAAATCAGTGATGTGAGAGATTGGGGAGAAAAGAAATGGAGACAAATTGACTAGTAGGTGAGTCCCCAGTAGCTAGGGTTACAGTAAGCGCAATTACACCTGGGGACCGATGCCCTTACGTACCTCTTACCATTTTTTGGAGGGGAGGGCCACAACATGTAATGGCTCTGGTAGACACAGGATCCGAAATAACCATTTTTGCAGGCAACCCCTGTAAATTTTGTGGACAATATGTAGAGATTGATGGTTATGGGGGTGGGGCAAAAACACTAGGTACCAAAACCAAGGTTAAGATAGCTTTTGGGGATGGTATTTCTATTTTCATTGAAGCAGTAATAGTTCCAGTACCTGAGTACATTTTAGGAATAGATGTGTTAAAGGGTAGAGCTTTGGAAACCACTATTGGGCCATTTAGTTCTGGAGTGCGGCATTGTTCAGTCAAGGCTGTAGTCCGAGGCAATGTTAAGTTGGAACCACTTTATATTCCCACACCTAAAACAATGGTGAACATTAAACAGTATCATATCCTAGGTGGGCACACCGAGATCACTGAAACGATCCAATAACTGCTTCGGGTTGGCATACTTCAACCAACTGTGAGTCCATTCAACAGTCCGATGTGGCCGGTAAAGAAACCTGATGGGTCGTGGCGAATGACTGTGGATTATCGAGGCCTGAACAAGGTGGTCCCACCTTTAGCGGCAGCTGTTCCAAATATTGTCACGATCGTGGAAAGACTGTCTTCATCTGCTGGGCCATTTCACACAGTTTTGGACTTAGCAAATGCTTTTTTCTCCATTCCAATAGCAGAAGAAAGCAGAGACCAATTTGCCTTTACTTGGGAGGGGAGGCAGTACACCTTCCAAGTGTTACCACAAGGATATCTGCACAGCCCTACCCTGTGTCAGGGACTGGTGGCTAGAGATCTAGCCAAGTTACAACTGGACAAAGTGACTGTTTTTCATTACATTGATGACATAATGATTACCAGAGAGAAGTCTGATGTAGATATCGCATTAAAAACTGTAATCCAGCACCTTCAGAACAGAGGGTGGGCTATAAATGAAAATAAAACACAACAAGGGATATCAGTAAAATTCCTTGGTATGATTTGGAATGGAGCAAAAAGGGAAATACCTGCAGTAGCTCTAGAGAGTATTCAAAAATTGCAGTCCCAAAGATGAAACAGCAGGCACAGGCCTTCTTGGGAGCAATGGGCTTTTGGAGAGCATTTATACCTCACCTTGGGCTGATTTTTGTGGCCCATTCACTATGTAACAAGGAAAAAATGTGACTTTCAATGGGGTCCCAAGCAGCAAACAGCTTTCTAAGAAGCAAAAAAAGCCCTGCAGCAGAGTGTGGGGCTGGGCCCAATTGATCCACAGCAACCCTTTATCTTGGAAGTAACTGTTGCCAATAATGTTATGTCTTGGGGACTGTGGCAGAAGGATGACACTGGGAAAAAGAGACCATTGGGATTTTGGTCCAAATCCCTAACTGGAGCACAGGTTAGATATAGCCCCCTTGAGCAACATGTGCTGGCAGTGTACACAACATTGATTCATGTGGAAGGAATAACTAAACAACAAACAGTGACAGTTAAGATAGACTACCCAGTCCAGGTGTGGTTACGAGATAATAATTTGATGAAAACTCCAATAGCACAATCTTCAACCATACAAAAATGGAAATGGTATTTGCAGGAAAGGGCCAACATTGTACCTGGAGTATCTCAAGTACAACACCAGTTGGCTGGACTGGTAATTTTGGATGATACTGATGCGATAGAACAAAAGCGACATGAGCTTCCAAAGTCACTAATCACTGAAGCGTCACCACTTGATAATTTAGATGCAGAAAAACAGAAACATGCATGGTTTACTGATGGTTCTGCTAAAATTGGATCAAATGGCAGGACCTGGACTGAGGTGGCTTATTGCCCACGAACAGAAACCATGTTGTTTGATGAAGGTACTGCCGGTTCAAATAATCAGGCAGAATTACAAGCTATTTCCCTAGTTATCGATAGTTTATCACCCGGAGATGAAGCATACATCTATACTGACAGCTGGGCAGTTTTTAAAAGACTGATAACCTGGTTACCTGCCTGGCAACAACAGAATTGGAAGATCCATGGCAGACCTCTGTGGGGAGGCTCAAAAGATTGGCAACGAATTTGGGAAAAAGCTCAACAATGCAAAATCAGTGTCAGACATCTAGAAGCCCATGTATCACTTGTGACAAATGAAAGGAAGCATAACCAGCAGGTAGACAAGATGGCTGTGGTATGTGTTTCTGAAGAGAAAATTGAAAGTGCTAGTATGGCAAGATGGGCCCATGATTGGACTGGGCACTTGGGAAGAGATGCAACAATAAAATGGGCATGGAGGCATGGTATGCAGTTGAATAAGGAAATAACTGTGGATGTTATAAAGCAGTGTGAAATCTGTCAAAGAAATAAATGAAAACAACTGCAGGAAGAAGCATGTGGGCACATTCACCAAGACAGTCGTTTAGCACAAATCTGGCAAATAGACTTTATTGGGCCTTTACCACTAGATCAAAATCAACAATATTGCCTAATGATGGTGGAGCCTCATTCAGGATTACTAATGGTGTCCCCATGCAAAAAGGCAAACCAACAAGCACTGTTAAAAGGATTGAATAAATTGTGTGTAACATATGGGGTTCCCAGTGAAATCCAAAGTGACCAAGGCAGTCACCTTACTGGAGCAGACATTCAAGAATGGGCAAAGGAAAATGGAGTTTGATGGGTGCTGCATATCCCATATCATCCTCCAGCTGCTGGTTTGATTGAAAGCTATAATGGGCTCCTTAAAGAACAAATTTGAAAGAATACAAGTGATGGAACATTACGAGGCTGGGCAAAGGTATTAGAATTAGCTGTGAGCCAGCTGAATAATAGGCCTCGAAAGCATCAAGGAACCCCTTTGCAAATGCATATGAATGACATTCAGTCCAACTGTTGTATTTTGAAATTAGAAAAGCTGAACCCAAATGCCATATACCCTCTTTTGACAAATGCTGATCAAACCCGGTTCTGGCTATGCGCATTGACTGAACAAAGAGTGCCAGCACAAAATAATGTTTTAGATGAGACAGGTTGGAGACTCTATCTCCCAGAAAATTGTCACTGAGGGCAAAAAGGACTATTAGGGGAAAATTGGGAGGTTTTTACATTATGGGAGCCAGAACAGAAAGTGATAGTAAAGGCTATCAATTAAGATAACAAGACACAGATGATTGAAAAAGGATAGTCTTTGGTAGAAATTTGTATGTATCAAGATGCTGTTATTTTGTTACAAGACTGTGATACTAAACCAAGCAAATGGCTGGAGATGAGAGTTTTAGTAACCACACCCAATCAGCCAAATGAACATGGGACTGTGATTTGTGATGGACATGGTGATACTGTTTTAGTATTACTTGATTCTGCTAAACAACCATTGTACTTTCCTCTCCATAGATTGTTCCCACTGTTTGGGAAAGCGCCAACCTTTTCTAACGACAACACATAGATGAGCCATATGACTGTCTTGATCCTATCCCTCTATTTGATGAGGAAGATGTTGCAAATCTAATGGCAGATTGTGACTTTTACTGGAAATTAGGGGATGATCTATACACAGTGACACCAAAACCTGCCCTAACTTGGAGCATCACTCAGATGGAAAACATCACAACTGTATGTAGACTAAACTGTGATAGACATCCTGAAAATTGTGCTTCCAACCCTTTTGGAGGTTTATACCAGAGGCTAAATGAGTCTGGATTTCCACTGGCCAGGTCTCCATTAGATTCCTCCTGCATAGCTGAATTTCAAAGGGAAAATGACACCGTGGAAACTCTATCTCCATGTTCGGAGATATATGCTATGGACAATAGTTCAACTGTATTCGATGGATTAGGATGTGGTGATGTATACAAGAGGATGTAAAACTGTAAGTAGTGCTAGAGTTATACAACGTATTAAAATGATAATTAACATGACAGCAGTTGATATTACTACCAAGTATCCACATTGTAAAAGTGTGAAATTATGGCCAGTTAATTCCTTGCATATCAAATATAGACATTACAAATATAAAAGGAATAAACGTGATGTTACAGGTATTCTAGGTACTGCACTAGGTGCGGACGGAACAGGGACTGGATTCTTAAACAGTGTAGATATAGATACCCTACGTAGCAAATTGGGTAGTTTAGGTACTGACCTAAATATGGCCTTTAAACTACAAGCAGATCATGATCCTGAACTGGGACAAAGAAATGTAGACAGTATTTTAACTCAAACTGTCATGTGGAGGTGGATTGAACATGCTAATACATATACAGGACAGACTTTAAATAAGCTCACAGCAGAAGTAAATCAGACCTTTTGTATCCTATCTCATTTGGCTGCTAATCAGCAATATTTACAATTTACCCAAACTCGGGGGGCTAAAAAGGCAAGCCATTGACAAAGAGAACTATATCACTGGTTGAAGCCAATAGACTTTACATGTGAAAATAAGTCTTGTATATGGATTTTTTACTACCTTGCTAGCAAAAAAGGAACAAAGCAGGTCTGTCCATTTGTTACATTGCCTTTGCAATTTGGAAATAATTGGTGGGTATCTCAAATTGAGTCTACTTTGGTTGAATATAATGATGTACCCATTGATTTGGCAGATTGTGGGACCTGACCCCAGGGGTGGGTATGCATGATGGTGAAAAGAAAGCCTCACCCATGCTTACATAATGGAACTAGAGAATGCACTTAGCACAGGTATGTAGTTAATGGCACGGACATCTACCAACTAAATGATACCACAGCTTGTGTCATATCCTCCTGTAAATTAGCCTGGAGTGATGGGATAATTACAAATGGTGGAGCACACTGTAAAAGTAATATCCATGCAATTATTGATTTTTTTTTACTGGAGAACTTATTAGATTGACTAGATGGATGGACATCACATTTAATGCTAGCATAGAACCATTACACACTTTTAGATGGCCATCTCTAGCCCACACGGACTTTCAGCAGATTAAGCAGGAAGGACAAATAGTGCTGCAACTATTGAATAAAACATTGAATGATGCGCATCAAACAGTGATTAAAATGATTAAAGATAAAGGTACCATTGTAAAAATTGCAAATGAAATACAGGATATAACTGTTTCGCATTGGTATGATATTTCTATGTGGTCATCTAAAGCTTCAGTGTGGTTTAATTTGTTGTTACATCCCTTGCTATTGACCACAATAGTTTCAGTGTTATTTTGCTTAATATCATGCTGCGTTTACTGTAAGGTAATGAGGAGATACAAATTTATATCAGTTTTAACTCTCATAAGGGATACACAGCATAAGTTACTCGATGGAAGGGGTGGTCTGTGATGGATCCACAAAGTCTACCTGGTTTTTGTTATGCCTCGAGCCACGTACCACTGTGTATGTTTGATTATTGCTTGATCTGACATGCTGCTACAATACTATATGCTGCTAAATACTGTAACAATATGCTTAAGCGCAGGCCTTGCTCACTGATTACTGGTATAACTGAACTCTTGTTGACCTGTAAGTTGCTTATCAGCTTGCAAGATGTTTACCAGAATATGGGGGATTTCAATGTGGAACTATATCACAAGTTTGTGGGCTAACTGTTCTTTAGAAAAGGGAAGTAAGGCATAAGACCAGACATTACGAGACTTGTTTACAACTTAGGAAATGATTTGTAATTTTTAAAATATTCTATCAGCTCATGATGAGCTTGTGATCTATATGTCATTAGTTGAACCTATTGACCCTGTTGTTTGTTCAAGACTATAAGAAGCTCAAAGGCTAAAATGGAAATCATTATCATCCGGATTTGATCACAGCATCAGCCTGAACTGAGCATAGAGCCATTTTGCCAGTGTCGGCCCTGCCTTGACTGAACAGATAGCTGCACTGAATAGGACTGAAGTCTCCCTATCAGTGGCAAAGATGATTTTCTTTATGCATTTGCTTGTAAGTACATGATTTATTAGTTTTTTCTGTTTATCTAGTAAGTTTTTGCTTAATAAATTGTTAAGTTTGAGCCTTGGTGTCTTGTATAATTTCTAATTCTGTATTAACCTCAGACTTTAAAGTAACGGACTAGTTCAGATGCATGCATAGTTCTCCTTAAAGGAAAAGATGCCACTACTGTGGCCAAGGTACCAACAGGTACCTTCACAAAAAAGCCATATTTAATGGTTTTGTATGTAAAATACATAACTACTTTTCTGAACACACCTAGTAAATGGTTTTTGCAGACAGGCACTATATAGTATAGTACCATGAATGTCTCTAGGAGATTTACTTTATGAACAGTTTGTTTAGATTTTAAACTATATTGTTTAAATTACTCAGTTTCATCTCTTTGAAGTCTTTTGGTGGTGTAGAGAGCTGCTGACTTGAATCCTGATAGCAAACTTCACAACAGGTACAATCTGGAAGGTAGAATAGGACTGCATCTCAGTATGCACCATTCAAATGAACTGTTAAGCTTAATCCTTAAAATGCAATCATTAATTGTCCAGCAAAACAAGCCTTGACTTTGCTTAGTAAGGTTTCATACAGCAGCTGCATGAAAACACCTTGTGCTGCTTACCAAACTCTACAAACTTGAAAGTAATAGCTAAAATAGAAGTATGCTACTTCATGCCAGAATGTTTCCAATGTGGCTATCAAAATATTTATAGTGCTGCTGTTAAGTGAACTCTTTTAATTGTGGTGAGGTAATTTCATTCATTGTGCACACAACAATTACTTAGCATTAAATCTTTTCCACTTAAAAATTCTCCAATTAGCTGATCATTTCTGATATTAAACATGAACGCTGTAACTCTACAAAGTTGTGGTTCTTGGGTCAGTTCACTAATTCAGTAACATACAATAAATAGACAATGAAAATATCTGCAGAAATGTGGTCACTGTTGATGTAGTTTGCTGAAAGTGGTAACAACAGTAAAATGGTAAAAAAGGAACTGCTAAGACCATGTTGCTGATTACATATTAGTCCATGCATATTTATGTGTGTTAATAATCGATTATAAAGGAGACTTTTGAAGATTATTGTGATGAGACATACTATAGACATGAGCCTGTAGTCTTTATAGTTGGAGGGTTTAGGAACTTTGGGTAGGGGATAATGATGGAATATTTAAATGCAGCAGAGATTATGCCTGAGCAAAGTGAAAGATTGAAGGGGACCCCCAACAGTGCCTTTTTTAGGCAATGTCAAAGTAAAGTACTTACAGCATAGCAAATCAAAAGTAGAAAAATCTAAAAGTGTTACTGTTCAGTGCTAGGAGTCTAAAGAAAAAACTCCACTAACTACAAGCTGTTGTCACCCTGGAGACATCTGGAGCTGTCTCAGTTTATATTAAAAATAAATATACCTCAAGGCTGGTTAAACAGACAATGCATTTAAGCTTTTCCATGTTCAAATCACGATAGGCAAAATGCCATAACACTTGCTTGCAAGCTATAGGTGCCTCCATGTAACCCAGAAAACCCATAATATGTATTTAAGCTTACTAGAAACAATCACCATCTAACCCAATACAATATTCATGGGCAAATTTAATTACCCTACTATTAACTGGAAATCATACATGACACCAAACATGCAGGCACAAAGATTCCTGGATTTTGTAAATACAAACTTACTGGATCAGATTGTCAATATGATGACCAGCAGTGCAAACACACTGGAACTGGTCCTCACTAATATGGGATACCGCTGTACACTCCCTAGTGTAATATCCTTTCTGATAAGGTCAGACCACAAAGTGGTCTTCTTTGAAGTGAAAATAAAACCTAGAACCCCAGATAGACATGGAATATTCAGGAATTATTCTAAGGTGAACTTCCTTCCATTAAGTGATAACCTGGCAAATTTTGAAGCCCTGACAAAAATCTGCCTATGTGGAACTGTTCAGGGAAACTCTATACAAGCATGTTAATACCTATACAGAGACAGTTGTACCCACCGGTAAAATAAGTATAGAATTAACTCAAAAAACAGGCCACCCTAGTGGAATCACATCAATAGGCTGTATAAGAGTAGGAAGAAAATCATGGTAACAATTAGGAGGTGTAGCATCCACCAGGATAAATGCACTTTCAATAAATTAAACCATCAGAACTTCCAAGATGGCTGCACATTGAGTAACAGCTTATTTTGAGCTCTCCAGTGTCAAAACAGAAACTCAGCAGAGAAGGCAAGTAGATTTGTGTTTCGTATCTCTGAACCTCTTAGAACATGAAATCTGGACAAAGCCATAAATAAAGGTGGGACAAAGGCCCAAAATAGGGACAGTTTTTAATTATTGCTCTTACAAACTTAGAAAGTTGATAGAATAACAGGTTTTGCATTAGTATGAATTTTCTGAGGGGTATGAAGTCTGAAACTCAATTGCATGTCATTATTGTCTAAATTCTATATTTAAAGATTTACCACTAATTTGCAAGAAAACCAAAATTTTATGAAAAACAGACAAAATATGAGGAACAAATATGGACATTCTGCAAAAATCTGTACAGTTGAGAGGTATGTTGTATTTATGGGTAAATTTTATTAACTGGCTTGTAGGTGCACTGTCTGGATGCCAGGAATAAAGAAGTACAAAGGACCTGGAAAAAACAGCTATAAAAGTAAGGAAGAAACAGTGACTAGGGGGAGTTTTGCAGCTGTTCAGCAAAAAGTAATGCAAACGTCAGACATGACTTCCAATAACCTACAGGAAGATATAAGACAGGTGCATACAGACCTGGATAAAATAAACAAAACACTGATGGAGTATATCAACACAAAAAAAGGCTGGAAAAAAATGGAAGACGTTGGAAACAGATATTCATATGAGATGGTAAAGCTGCAAAAATCAGAGGTTGAAAAGAAGAAAAGGCTGGCTGAGTATGAGACTGCTCAGGAAGAGATGTTTCAAAAAATAGTAGAATCAGAGGACACAGCATGCAGGGAAAATCTGTGATTTTCAGCTATGCCAGAGAAGCCGGAAGGAATAGACTGCGTTAATTTTATGAAAGCACAAACAAGCAACTGGACTGGTATTCCACAGCAAGCGTTGTTAGTTGAAAGGGCATATTTATGTATATGCTCCAAACCTGGCTATAAGAAAGCAACCTCAACCTTTAATAGTAAACATGCAATCCTACCAGCAGAATGAGTTGATTCTGACAAAACTGTGGCAGAAGGACAAAGTACTAAAAGTGATAGACAGCAGAGTGTTTGTGGGTAATGATGACTCACTGTAAACCAGACAGAGCTGGAGGAAATTTATTCCACTATTCAGGGAATGTTGAGATGCAGATGTGAGAGTCAAACTGCTGTACCCAGCTATCTTCAAGGTATTCTTCCCTGGATGGGGCAAAATCATTTTTTGATGAAGTACATGCTAAGGAGGAAATACAAAAGTTAAAAACACTATAAAAGAAAAAATAATGTACTTTTTCATTCTTGCATTGGGAAAGGACTGGATTAAAGACCTTTGAGTAAGTAAAAAAAAGAACATGGAATATTATGAGGCTTTTTTCTAGCAAATACATGTATGCTCAGTAACAATTATGCATTTGGTCTTCTTATTTCCATGGAAACAATCTGATAAAGAGAAACTGGCTGCCTGGTTCTCATGTCACTATGAAGACAATCTGATAAAGAAAAACTGGCTACAGTCTGGTGGAGAGTGATTGGCTGGGGAAAAAAGAAAAAAACAAAAAATTGACTAAGAGATAATGTTCTCTGAAAATAGTCAGGGTTTTCCTATAGTAGGTAATGTTCTTTGAAAGCATTCAGGGGCTTTCCCAAGGTAGTTAATGTTTGCTGAAAAATTCAGGGGTTTCCCAGCTGGGAGAGCTATAACGATAAGACAAAATAAAGCAGCACTTAGTAGAAGCACATGCTGCATCACACATCTTAGCATGGATAACCTTTCTTTTGGGTTATCTCAAGTCTGTGAGTGTGGCTGTCAGTTTGGGACTTTTGCTCCTATTAGAAGGGTAAAACTTTATTAATTGAAGGTGCACATAGTTTTGTGTGTTAGTATTACGTTAATAGGCTTTACGGGGTATTGGGAGTGTGTTTGTTTTTTTGACTGATGGCTTTTAGTAAAACAAAATGTTTTATAAGATGTGATATAGGCTCAAATGGATATGACAAGAAACAACTGTATAAACATTCAACCTGCCAAGCAGTGTTATGCATGTAACGTAAAAGCTGGAACTAAACATTTAACAATAAACATAACAGGTTGGAATAATAACTTTTTAATAAAATGATGCTTTCATAATTGTCTTTAAATGTAAATGACCTCTCAGATAAATACAAAGAAGAAACGTGCTGGAGGGACAGATTCATCACCCAGAGAATCCCTATGCTGTGGAACAAAATCCCGGTACATGTGAGGCAGAGCACCTCTCTGGCCTTGTTCAAGAGGAATCTTGACCAATGGATGGGAGATTGCAGATATACCCCAGGGATTACTTCAGTGTCACTGCTTGACAGAGGCACAGCAAAATGATAGGCATAGTTTTTATTCAAACTAAAGGGGTGGCGAAAGCCACATAACTATGGGCTAGGCTTATAAATGCCCTTGGGCAGATAGCCTAGTATGAACCTATGAACCTATGAACCTATGAAGAAATAGTAGTGAACTATATTAAAAATGTAGAGTGCAAATAGTTACATTACAGGAGACAGACTTAGAAAAAAAACAAACGTGAATTTGATAAAGAAAGTTTTTCAGGAAGGTTATTCAGTGGAATACTTGGGAGAAAGAAAAAGGGGAGTACTTATGTTAATTGCAAGAAGAGCTCCAATAGTGATAGAAGAAGAAAAAAAAAAGATAATGGCAGATTTGTAGTGCTAAGGGGCTCTGGCAAGGGAGGAGGATTACACTGGCATGTATTTACATTCCACCTAACACTGCTATAATGGAGCTTAAGAAAATTCTGGGAGAAATAATCAGTTTTCAGTAAAGGATATTACTTATAGGTGTGGACTGGAATTTGATTTGCAGCAGTAAAAATGTGCCTGGGGTGCCCAGAAGGGAAAATATAACAAAGGAGGGTAGATGTTTGAAGGAATTTATGAAAATTTTGGCATGGACAATGTGAATTCAGTAATAGGAGTCCAGAGTGAATTTTCATATTATTTCCCAAGATATAAAAAAATGGGCTAGGCTAGACAGAATTTACATTTCACAGGAACATGTGCATTTAATTGAAAGTCTCAATACACACCCAATAACTATTTCAGATCATGTGCCAATAATAGCTAAAATAAATCCACCGGGTAATGAAATAAGTATGACACATTGGTGCTTTCCTACCTATCTGTTGAAAAGAGAGAAATTTAAGGAATGGGTAGTGGTGATTATTCAGGAGCTGTTAGGAAAGAAATGTCTTATTAAAACATAGCTAGGAAGTGGGATAAAAGTAAGATGGGGTTTAAAAATAGGGTGGAAATAAAAGAAAGGGTACTATGGTTAAGAAATAACAAGAATTATTTAGAGGAACTGACAAATGTTGAAGTATTGTAGAACAGGAGGAATCTCACAGAACAAGAAGAGGATCAACTGCAGAATGCTAGGCAGAAAATAAGGGATTACCTCTATAATATGCACGAGTTTAGAAAGATTGCTGTTAAGCAACTGTTTTTGATAATAACACTAGAACACAAAAACTTCTAGCACAATGACTCAGGCAACAGAAAGTAGAACGGGCTGCCACCAGTCTTAGGGAGGCTATAACAAGGAAGGTAACAAGAGATCCTGTACATGTAGTAGAAATATTTTGGAAATTCTATGAGAGTCTCTATAAAGCAGAGAACTATGAAAAGATACAAATGGAAGTGCTTATGGAAGAATTAAATATGCCATGGTTAGCAGTGCATGAGGCTCAATTACTAATGGTTAGGATAGGAATAGATGAGATAAAAACTGTGATGTATAACCAATCTACGGGAAAGTCCACAGGACTAGATGTTATTCCTATGAACATTTGGAAGCTAGGAGAAAAAAGTGATAAAGCTCTAGAAAGTTTTGTTTAATGGCATCTTAAGAGGAGGAGAAGTACCACCATCCTGGAAGAAAGCAGTGGTAGCTTAAATAACTAAACAGGGTAAACAGTCACCAGAACCAGCTTCATACATGCCCATTTCAATCCTAAACTGTGATTATAAGGTGTTCATGTCCATAATGGCTAAAAATGTTAAAAGTAATGCCAAAACTGATAGATATTGATCAATGTCGTTCTGTGGAGGGGAGGCAGACATTTGACAACATTAACAGAACACTGATGATCCAGAGGGAAGCAGAATGAAAGAAAATACCATTGCTTTTGGTGGGTCTTGATGAAGAAAAAATATTTGACAGAGTAAACTGGGACTTTATGAGCAGAGCAATGGAAGCATAAGCATTTCCTGAACAAAAATGATAAGGTTGATTAGGAGGATATATGAGGGATGGGAGGTGAAAATTAAAGAGGGTGGCGTCCTCTCTGATAATTTCTGCTTGAGCAGAGGAACCAGGGAGGGGTGTCCTCTTTCCCCTTTGTTATTTGCATTATATTTAGAACCACTGGCAAAGAAAATAAAGGACTCAGAAATTCAAGGATGTAATTGGTATAGTAGTCGATATGCTGGCTTTCTTTAGCAGATGATATTATTTTATATTTGACAAAACCATTAAAAGACATTACAGTATTGTAGAACATTTTGAGACTGTTCCAGATCTTTTAATTATACAAAATTAATGAAACTAAAACAAAGGCAATAGCAGTAAATTATATACCCACATGTGACCTGGTTCAGGGATACACATATTTATGGGGACATGATAAAATGAAGTATTTAGGAGTATGGATTAAAAGTGATTCTAGTGTGGCAGCTAAGGATATTTGGGAAGAGACTAAACAAAAGATAATACAAAAATGTATGTGGACATGATAAAATGAAGTATTTAGGAGTATGGATTAAAAATTATTCTAGTGTGGCAGCTTAGGATATTTGGGAAGAGACTAAACAAAAGATAATACAAAAACAGAGAAAATTGAAGCTTTTTTATATGGCTATGGATAGTAAGATACAAGCAGTTCAAATATTATTAGTCCCTTTAGTCTTATACACAGGTCAGGTATATTTTTATTAACCAGAGGAGAAGTTGTGGGTAGCAATTAATAGGGAGCTGAAGGACTTTATCTGGGAGGGGAAGGCAGCAAGAGTCAGGTGGGATAAGATGATTCTTTCTGTAGAAAAGGGTGGATTGGGATTACCCAATTTGAAGGGGTATTTCAGAGCTACACAGTTCACAACAGCACAAGCAGAAAACTATAACTCAAAGTGGAAAGGATTGATGATGAAACAGGGGGAAGCTCAAGAAGCAAAGACAGACTGGAATTTTGGATGCAGGCCTTTAAGGATAATAACAATAATCCTACAGAATATTATATCCATGAAGTAGTAGAAAGTATTCTAAGAACTAAACCAACACACAAATGGAAAAAAGAGATTCTGCCAATAGGGATGATGCAATTAGGGATACAGACAATAGGCAACTGCCAATAGAGATGACTGCAATTAGTGATGCAGACAATAGGCAAGAGGGGGCTAGAAGTTATTGGAAATAAACTGGCAAAGGAACCACGGTATTGGGAGAAAATAACTAGAGAGGGAACGATGACAATGGGAAGACGCCAAGAATTTATTTGGACTGCAGGTTAAAGATTGTCTTCCCTATCAGGGATTGCTATTAGGGTATAGACAAAGAGAAAGAAATAAGGGGTCCTAAATGAAATACCATCACTGGTAGAGTTTTTAATAGCATCTAGAACAGAAGCTGCCATTAAAAAAGATATATATATATATATATATATATATATATATATATATATATATATATATATTTTCATGTATACTATACTATATATGTACCTATGTGGAGTTGAAGCCTATATATATATATATATATATATATATATATATATTAGATGAAATAAGTTAGTTAACCTGTCACATAGGTTGAGATATAAGGAGGATAAGTGTAGTGAGTGGAAGTTGCTGCAACAATTGTAAATCTCTGATTTTTACTCCTATTATATGTTCTATGCTGTCTGTATAAAATAGCTAATAGATAAGCCAACAATCGTACAACTCTGATTTTTACTCCTTTGATATGTTCTATGCTCTCTGTACAAAATTGCCAATAGATAAGCCAACAATATAGGAAAGGTAGGAGGGAAACCTAGTTGCGACCTAGGCTAAAAGGATATATATATTAGATGAAAGAAGTTAGTCTACCTGTCACATAGGTTGAGATATAAGGAGGATAGTTGTAGTGAGTGCAAGTTGCTGCATCAATTGTAAACCTATGATTTTTACTCCTTTTATATGTTCTATGCTCTCTGTATAAAATGGCTATGTTTATATATATTTTTTTGTTTATATAATTTTTTAAATTATTTTTATTATTTTTTTTATAATTTTTTACTACATATTTGGAGCTTTTCTCCCCAGGCCTCCACTGAAAACGGTCGCCTTGTGTCCAGTCGGACTAACACAGTAAACAAATGGAAAATAAATAAATAAATAAAGTTAGTTTGTATATAACAAACAATAATAAAAAAATAATAAAGCAAGAGGATACCTCACTGCCACCTAGGCAGAAAATGGTTGATAGGTGAGGTGGTTATTTACTGGAGGGAGGAGGAAGAGGATGGTAAGAATAAAAGATTAGATAATCTATCTACCAAATGGCTGAGAGGAGTCTAGAGGTGGTTTAGTTATTTGCACACAGTATTAAAGAAGGAAGAGGAAACATTGCCTATTTTCTTAGAAAATGTGCATTCAGTGACAGCTGGAAGCCAGAGGAACTGCTCTGGCATGGATGAAGGCTCATGGATTTATAGGAAGTTATTAGGCTAATGGCCCTAGGGCCTTTACAAGCCTAGTTGTGTAAAAAATGTGTACCCTCATTGATCATAGTTAGAAGGTCATTGTTAGCAGAATGATTCTATGATCAGCACCGACTACTCCTGTCCATGAGGGACATACAGTAGGTACCACCCCCGGAGTGAATTTACAGAAACCCAATCCAATTGTCAAGGTTGAGCTTAAACAGGATCATTGAGAAAAGTAGTTTAAGGGAGGTAGCCTATAAATTGTGGAATGTTAATTACTTAGAACTGTCTATTTTAAATGAAGTAGTTTGGATAATCAACAACAGCTCTGAAGGGCAGCAACAGCCTTGAGGAAGAGCCTGGAGGTAAGAGGTGCAGTAGGAAAATAGAGATTTCAGAATAGGCTGGGGTCAAAGGGAGAAAGTAGAAAAACAGTTGAGTTTGATATGTTGATTATGGAGGAGTGGTTAATTACATACAAGTGAATTAATAATGGGATATAAATGGGAGGCAGAGTGCAGAGCAAAGCAAAGTTCAGCCTAGAGTAGTAAAGCAAGGTTAACCCCTGTGTCTCTGTCGACTCCTAGACAAATCAGTGAACGTAGAATGGGAAAGGTAGATAATATTGCAAAATTATGAGAAGAAGCAGCAAATGTGGTAGAATGTATTAAGGACAAAGAGAGCGCAGAAGAGCAAAAGGAACAACGTGAAGGCTAAACATTAGCAAATCATCTAAGAGAGCAAGAGGAAGTCCAACCAGGAAAAGATATACGTAGGCTTTTTGAACATGGGTTCTCTTGTATAAGTGTTATACATTTACATTTGCAAGGTGTATATGCCATAAAAATACATCTCAGGGCGGCACAGTGGTGCAGCGGTTAACGTTGTCACCTCACAGCAAGAGGTTCACCGGTTCGATTCTCGGCTGGGGTGCCTTCTGTGTGGAGTTTGCATGTTCTCCCTGTGTTCCACATTCCAAAGACATGCATCTGGAGCATTTCTCCCCGGGCCTCCGCTGAAAACAGGCTCTGTGGAACCTAGTCGGACTTTCCCGGTCAACAAATGATAAATAAATAAATAAAATAAATAAAACAACAAAGCTGTTTTAGGGAAACATTTGTTCGATGGAAGCATTTTTTGAAAACTAAATTACTACTATGAATTTTAAAATATGAAAACACAACAATGGAAAGTAACAATTATAATTTGACAAATTGGATATATTAGATGATTGATGTCTTAAAGAAACAGCCTTGGTAATAGCTACAAGAAGTTTATACATCTGCAGAATGAAAAAAGTCAGATCTTGGTTATTCAAGGTGTGCAGCCTGACCTTCATTATGCTGGTAATGTATTCCAGTGGTTCTTCTGTCAAAACTCAGTTATGTGTAGAAAAAAGTGTGACCTTTTTCAAAAAAAGGAAGAAGAAGGGGTTTAAAAGTATTCAAGGTATCTTCTCAGAATGATAAGATTATCATCCAAATTAAAAGAGTACAGAAAATCTATCATCCAGCAGCATGGTAAATCCTGAGTTAATGCTACTTAAATAAGACATGGAAATCTTGAAAGAATGACTTGAGGATAGAGACACTGAAATCGACAAACTGTATAGAGAAATTATTTAATCAAATACTGAAACAGATGATTTTGAGAATATATCTAGGAGGCAGATCTTAAGAATTTTTGGAATACCTGAATACCTGAGGAAGTAAGGAATGATAAAGTATTACATTCGCAGGTATTTACTAGGTGATTGGACATACACATGCTCCCTTTCAGGGTGACTGGGGAACAATTTGGTTAAAGCCACTTGTTGAACAACATGTAGTAGGCAAATGAGGGGAAAGAAAATCAAACCTTGTACCACAAGAACTAGAAGTGACAGCCTTAACCTTGTGTGCCAGTTGCAAGACTTTTTATAAGGCTAGCCTTACATTCCCACAAACTTTTTAGCTCTTGTAATTTAAGTAGAAATAACCTAGTGCAGGGCATAACATTTACATTTTACCACAGCCATAAGTGGCAAGAGTACTAAACTAGGGATAAATCTGCAGTTTCTCATCTGTTCATCCAGTCTACATTTGAATAGGGTAAGGGAAGTATTTTGCTTTATGTGGAGAGGAAGACAATTTCAAAGAAGTGATATTCTCTGTGATACACATCTATCCCTCCAAAATGTTCTTTTTATGATGCAGAAGTAATTAAGATCTCTTAAGTGGATACTACATACCACCTCCTCCACCACTAGACTTGCAGATGTGGAGTAGATCAGAGAAAATAGGGTCTGTTCAGTCTCTATATGTGAGATGGGGATCATCCCTTTAGTAGCCTGCATGAGGTTGAGAAGACAGACAAGGCTTTGAGATCCTCACTGTAATTTTTACGATTTACACCGTACTCTTTCTTGATGAGAAAGTGCTATGGTCACTGAAGTTGTGATAAGTGTTTGGACAGGTTTACACTGAAAAGGGCCTTATATTCATTGATCAGCCTAATGGGAGCTGAGTACAGTAGAGTAATTATAATGCTGGACACAGACTCCATAGGTTTAGATATAAGCTGTGTCATGAACAAGGACATCTTTACAATAGTGGATATGTGATGACCTAAGGACAGTTACTTTTCAATGCAGGTTCCTAGAACCTCGACTACAAGATAAATATTCAGGGGTGTTTTCAATGCAGTAGTTACACTGGTGGTCCTTATTGTTGAAGGATACTATTAAACATTTTTGGCACTTAATTTTAGTTCATGGTTTTAACACCAACTATTTCATTGGGAATGGCTCTCTTGGAGGATCTTGGTGTCCTCTGGTGAGTTTATAATGGCACCAGCCCCAGGATTCAGGAAGACATTTTTTTGTGGAGGAACAGTGTAGCCGCTCCTGCATGGAAAATGGCTACCGAGTGATTCAGGATAGTGCTGTTTTCACATGCATGAGCGGTCCTACACTGTTCTAGCATGGAAAACCATGCGGCATGCAAATCACCTCATTTGCTGGTGAAAACCATGCAAATGAGGTGATATAGTGATTCACTAAGCTGCCCGGACTTCTTGTTAGAACAGTGTCAGTGCAAAAATGTATTTGGTTAAAAAACGAGTACATTTCTGCAAATGACACAAAGGAGGCATGACAACTTATATAAAAGCATGTATTATATTCATTAATCATGCCAATGGCCAAATATATGGCCATTGGCATGAAAAACTGTTTCTTTTTTTTTGAAAATTAAACTTTCTCTTTTTGGTCAATCTTGGCCGTTTAAGCATAGGGCAGCGGCGCTCAAACACAATTGTGCCGAAAATAAAAAAAATGGGAAAACTCAATTTTAAGGTAAATCTCCATTTTGTCATTATAGTCTATGGTATGCAGAATGTAAACAATACCAGGGAGCACTGGTTTTCAAGGGAAAAGGGTCCGTTTTACTGCAGTAACTAATGACCTACATGTTGGGGTATGTAAATGAGGGGAATGTTACTGAATCACAAAATATTCTAAAGTCCACACACTGTACCTAACCATGTAGGTACTAGAACAAGAACATGTAAGCAGGAGGAGCAACTAGCAGGAAAAGGGTGTGTGTAATTCCTGCTGTAAGCACATTGGAGCTCAGTGGCCCATGTTTGCCCTTATCTAAGCACAGCTAAGGAAGAGTATGTGTTAGCATTACTTGAACAGGTGAGCACGGCATGCACTGGGTTTTAAACTAAAAAAGGAAACAGCAGCAGTGCTTACATTTGAGCACTGTGAATGCACAGCACACCTCGGGGCTTAAACTAGGAGGAAACTGGTAAGGGGAAATAGCAGTAGGAAAGCAATCAAAGAGAAATAGCACAGCTAGCAGGTGGAATGTATCAGAATCAGCCAATTACACAGGCAACAGCCCAGAACAGCACTATAATCTATGCAAACACCTTTCAGACTGTTTTTTTCCTACAAACTCTACACCACCAGTGTACACAGATGGGGGATTTTAAACTAACTAAAAATGTTAGAGGCTGCTGGTACTTTATATGTGCTTGAAGCTGAGGGTGATGAGGAGGAGAATGCTGACAACTGATCTATAGTGAGGAGGAGGAGAAGAGTGTACAGAGCCAGAGTACAGACTCAGGGTGACCTACCAGGGCCTACATGAGCTGGAGATAGTGGAGCACTATAAGGTGGACAGGGACATACTACAGCAAATCATAAAGCTAACAGAGGGGAACTCATCCCAGTGGATACCAGGGTATATGAGGCTTAAGAAAACTAGCCACATGTACCTTCCAAAGACCAACTGGGGATATCATGGAGGTCTAACAAGCATCAGCATCCAGGGTACTCCACCAGTTCCTGGATGCCATGACACCACATGCCAATGTGCACATATATTTTCCAAAACACCCGTGAGACGTTGACCAGAAGTATGCATCTCCTCCACCGTATAGCAGAATACCCTGAGGTAGTTGGTGCTATAGACTGCATACACATCTGCATCAAAGCACAACCTGGTGAGTGGCTTAGGGTCTACAACCGTGAGACGTTGACCAGAAGTATGCGTCTCCTCCACCGTATAGCAGAATATGCTGAGGTAGTTGGTACTATAGACTGCATACACATCTGCATCAAAGTACAACCTGGTGAGTAGCTTAGGGTTTACATAAACCACAAGGGCTTCCCTTCCATCAACTGCCAGGTCATGTGCGATACTCAGGGCATTATCATGCAGGTGTGTTCTGGCAGCCCTGGAAGCTGTCACAACTCCCACTCCTCACAACTGTATCAGGGGTTTGCCATGAGGGAAATCCCATACAGCCATTTAGTGGGGGATGCTGGCTATGCACTGGAGCTGTGGCTGATGACACCCATCAGAAATGCACTCACACCCAAACAAGAATGCCATAATGAGGCACATGCACAAACCAGGATCATTGTAAAGTGTATGTTTGGAATGCTCAAATCACGGTTCTGCTGCCTTGACATATCCAGTGGAGCCTTGCAGTACTCCCCAGCTACATGTGGACAAATGTTTCACAATATGATCCTGTGGAAACAGCTGCAGCAGGAACAGCATGGGGAGGGACAACATAAACCCCCACCATTGCCAAGTCCACCACAGGGACAGAGGAACTTGGAGGAGGAACTTCCTGAGCCTGCCCCTGTAGGCAGATGGAGGCATGCCAAATATGCCCTGTCCTTGGTAAAGAGGCAAGGCATAGCACACACACTGACACTGTAGAGGACCCAGGGACTGATAGCTCTCTCCGTTTCACACATACAGTTAAATGGATGCCAAACATGACATGACCTGTGCTTTACCATGTAAAGGGAGTGTACTATGTGCATCTCACATAGTCATCCATCCAACACTATCCTCAATATGGGCCCAGCAACAAGGTAAGGTACTCTTCTTATCAATTAGGGAATGGAGTAGTATGTTCTGATTGTTGTATGCATGGTATGGTTGCAAGCATGCAAGGAAATTGGGTGGCTGAATGGGATAGCAGCAGACAGCTGACAGCTATATGGGACAGCAGGAAATCAATAACAAATACTGGTGTGAACATACTAGGCAGTACTACACAAGGTGACAACTCCCACGACAGTACATGTGATAGCCCAAATAACTGTGAGTGTCCATAGGTCACACACATGGATGTCAATGAGGGTCACATACCCACCACCAGCCTCACCCAGCAGGACAGGTGTAGATGACCATAAAGAAAGGCTGGGCTAAGACCTCCAAATGATGGCAATGGTGAACAGCCCCCTCAAGACCTACACAGACATACTACAACAGGTTGGGCAGTTGCATTTTAGTTCTGAAGGGTAAGAAGTCTGAAACTAAAATGTATGCCATTAAAATCTAACATGTGTACTCTACCAATATGCCCCTTTTTCTGCATGATAGGTCACAATACAATATGAAATGGAAGCCAGCAGAGTAACTGAAATACCAGTACAGTCATTGTAAATGTTTAAAGCCTTAAGGTGTGCACCCCCTCCCTCACAATCCCATGTAGAAATGCAGTAACATGTAAGTTTGAGGAGTAATATCACTGGAGTACAGATTGCCAGAGCTGTCCCAATCTACATGATAGATTGTTGCATGTGTACAATATGCAGGGGTCAGTGTGGCAAGTTTGTTGTGTGTTTAATATTGTCTGGAAGCAGTCAGCATGTAGGCCTGAATAGTTGTGTCTCAGTGGCCTAGGTACAGTACTATGGTCGACAGGGCCATATTCCAACAACTGAAGTGCTAACCACACTGATTCACAGCTACACCCATGTCAGCAGTTGCACATACTCACTGTCCAGATGTCAAAATCTGTCACCATCAAAAAGCTGGACATGCCATGAATGGGGGCCCATATATAGAAACCGTACACAGGTGGAAGTACCCTACACAGAGTGCATCTAAAATAACTGTCAACTGCACACAACTTTGGAATTATGCATAGAGTTTTGCATCAAATTAGTTGTCCCTGTAGTATAGAATACTGGTTGTCTGGTCAATCACTGCCAGACCACAAAAGGCACAGTTATAAAGTAATGAGAGGCTGCCCATGTCCACACACAATGCAGCACAAGGGGAATGTCCCAGGTATATCTGTGAGTCAGGTGCCAGTAGCTCCCATATCACACATGCACTCAGCTCACCCCACCATCAGCCACAGGTTTATCACAGGTCATATCCTTGCTGTAGGGAATGAGTACATCATGACCCCATCTCTTTATGGGAATACATACATGATGCTGCATGCTGAATAGGTGCCCCATGCACGTGTGTCCCTAGCTGTAAGCAGCAACCTGCCCACATCCAGACCCATGGATCAGTATGAACAGGAAGGATTGACAGGAACACCTCAACCACTTACCACTGTCACCCCAGGGTAATCCATTGGCTTGCAGCCTGGGAATGTATAAGTGACAGAATGCACTGGCCTGCTACAAATGGCCTGCAGGACTCTTAAATGGCCTAAAGTCCTCTGGCAAAGGCTCATGCCATACCCATAGTGCCAATGTACGGAATGTCAGGGGGTCCTAACTAACAACCTAACACAGTAAACAGTAAACAAATGCAAGGCCATGCTGACAAATGCCAGATAATGCCTCCCCATGTCCTACTGCAAGAACTGTGGACCAGGCCATAAATACTACTGGGATAAAGATACAACCATAGGGATACCTCTGAGATATTGCTTTCATAATGTTAGAAAGAGGAGAGAATAATGGGGAGGGGGTTTAGAAGCATATATATCATGGAGTGTGTGAAATCCGAAACTCTAATGTCTACCCATACTACCCCCTGACTGCAAACCCATGCATGAATAGCCACAAAACTGCTTGTAAACCACAATGTGAATGAAAATTGACCAGATATATGAGTCTTGCCTCTGGAAAACCTGGGCGTATCTGTACAGCTGAGAGGTATGGCCCCAGCAGGATATGGCCATTCTGTTAAGTTGAGGAAAGCACAAGAAAGGGATCCTCAGCCAGCATACTACCAAGGTGCTGGACCATTTACACAGAACCAGCAGTCTGTTGTCTGTAGCTACCCCTCCACAATGGCATGAGTGTGCCAGAATGTGTAGTCTATGCCTCAGAATATTGGTCTCAGTTTCATTCATATTGTATTTCCCTGGTAAATAACTGTGAGCAAAGAATGATATCTGTCAGTAGTTGATGACATGATACATCACAGTGTAAAACAGTACATATGTCAGAAAATCTATGCTACAACCAAACATATTACACAAGCAGCACAGACAGCAATAGTTACAGTATCCCCCATATGTTACGCCCATTGTGTATCCATATCGGCAACCTATCTACAGATATCCTGCAGAAACAGGTTGCTAGGTGTAACTGTAGCACACAATACCCTGGACTGGAGTACAACCCTCCCTAGAATGGATTCACACACTCAGTAGAGAAGGTCATACTGGGCATGTTCCTACACTTAGAAAAATGAAGCCCATGTCTGACAACACAGTGGATTATAGATATATGTTATTCGCAGATGTCTGTGCACATATACTAACTTGTACACCATTTATATTTCACACACACATACACTCTCACACACACACACACACACACACACACACACACACACACACACACACACTCACACTGGATAGGAATACTCACACATATCTAAAGATAACATAATATAATATATCAAACATGCACACACAGAGACATGGGGAAGAGAGAGACAGACAGAGATAGAGAGAATCCTATTATGAGGCCTTTCCCACCCAGTACACATCCCATTGGCCTATATCACATGATGTGCTGATGTCATTCACTGTAGAAATTCCTTTTGTTACCCCTCAGCCATATAGTCTCAGTGGTGCTTGTGATAACTGTGTAACACTATAGTACAAATAAGTATTCATGTAGCATTTGTAATCTCAGTCCTGTCAAATGTAAAGTTGTGTGTGTGTTTCTAGATGAATGGGTTTGAGCCAATTCAGACTCATTACATTTCCCATTGCCCTACTTTAGCAGTCCTGCTGATGTCACTCACCTTGAAATAACCCTTTGGGCAGCTTGCAGCCCTCTAAGCTTTGTGGCACTCGCAATAACTGGGTAATACTGTAGTGTAACAAACTGGTTAGGTAGGAGTCTAATCCTGATCCTGGCAACTGTGAAAGTGTGTGTGTCTTTGTAGAAACATGATTTTGAGGCCATTCACACTCATGACACTTACCTTATCCCTCCTTTAGTACTGCTGCTGATGACACTCACCTTGACAGCTCTCCAAAATATAATCTCTGTGAAACTCGCGATTACTGCGTGATACTATAGTGTAACAAACTAGTTAGGTAGGAGCTTTAATCCCAGTCCTGGCAACTGTAGAAATGCATGTTTTGTGAAAGAGTGTGTGTGTCTTTGTAGAGACATGATTTTGAGGCCATTCACACTCACTACATTTCCTTACCCCTCCTTTAGCATTGCTGCTGATGTCACTCACCTTCAAAGATACCTTTGGAGAGTTCTCAAACATGAAACAGTTGTTTTACATTAGGAAGGTTTGTGGCAAGCACTGTGGTGGCAGGACAGGTAGCTTTCATCCTTCTAAGTTGGGAACTGCTGATTGAGAGCCCAGTGTCCAAGTGTATTAGTTCTGGTTTAGGCACTTGGACTTCAGGCCAGTTATTTTACATTAAGACGGTTCGTGGTCTGCACTCTTGTGGGAGAAGAGGCTGGACTCTGCCCTTCTGAGCTGGGAATTTTCTGGTTAAAGGTTTATAGTGCCTGAATATTTGAACTGTATTTTACTGAAATTGGTTCACCTTGTTTGCTCTAGCATAGACTAGATCCAGGCCTACTGAATCTAGCTTTGTTTATATGCTTGTTGTTTGTTTGCTTGTTATTTCCTGGAAGCTAATTCCACCTAATACGCAACTTCTCAGCGCTTCTGTGGATCACTAGTGATATCTGCATTGCTTACTGTACTTATTTCCTTGTTTCACTTGAAAGAAAGTTACTGTTTGTCGTTTTGCATTTAGTTACTTGTAACACATTGCACTCAAGCTACCTGGCACTTGCTCACTAAAGCAATTATATAAGTCAGCACTAAAAATTAAAAGCACTACACCCTCACTCCCCACTGGCCCTTGTTTTCAATTAAGGATTTCCCAATATTATTCTAGCATGTCCAAAGGTCAGTTGTCAATCTCCTCTCGGTCCAGCTGGTGAATCTGGGAATCTTGAGGCAATGTTATAACTGCCTCATGTACACAGACAACCCTCTCCTCCCACATAACACAAATACTTGCGAGAGATGCAGCTATTTAGCCAAACTGGAGGCTGAGCTCTCTCAACTCAGGACTGGCAAGACCAGACAGGAGGAGAAGGCAACTACACACACCACAAAACCAGCCTCACATAATGCTACCACTCCACTGAATCAAACACATAAACACACAAAGACATACTCGAGGCTCTGAGTAAAATTTACCTAAACAGCAGAGGCCTCCAAAGCAGACACCCAAACAACTGCTACCTCAAGACACCCCACAAGCAACACATAAACCACAAAAGCAGTGTGTAAAGCAGTCACAGCCCTTAAGGCCAAATACAACACCAAACATACTTGTCATAGGTGACTCCATAGTCAGACACACTGACGTCCCACTCACCAGGCTGAACAAGGAGAGGGTCACAGTAAGCTGCCTATCGGGCGCTAGAATCCGCCACATAACACAAGCACTGGTCACTCCACGGCAAGTACAAATATGACACAGTCATTGTCCATGCTGGTGTGAACGACCTGAGACCTCCCTGGACTACATGAAAAGAGACATAGAGGAGCTCTCTGATTATGTAGCCCAGGCAGGTATGACCCAACCCTGAGCAGTATCCTTCCTTCACCAAGAATGATGCCACAATATAGAGACAAGATGATCAGCTTTAACAATTGGCTTAATGTCTGGTGTCATTCAAAGGGGATCCAGTGTCTGTCTGCCTGGGATGACATGCTTGACAAGCCACGCTGCAATAGGACGGCTTGCACCTGTCACCCTGGGATTCCGGATATTGGCTAAGGCTCTTGCCACCCCATAGTGCCTTTTTAGGCAAGGCTCAAATTCTAAACCTACCACCCTAGAAAACAAAATGGGAAGAAATTGAGGGTAATGCTGCTCAATGCCAGAAGTCTAAATCTCAAAATGCACGCACTCGAGGCCCTTCTCAGTATGGAGAACATCGATGTCTGTGCTGTAACTGAAACCTGGTTCAAGGCTCCTGAGAGCACCCGGCACTATCAGGTTTTACCTCATATCATGCCCGCCCCAAAACCGGACCACTCCACAAAAGGAGGGTGTATCCATATTCATAAAGGATACTCACACCTCCAGGTTGGTGGCAACGCATGAAGCTTGAAACCATCCAGGTGCAACTAACCATAGGCAAAACTGCTCTACAAATTGTAGCATGCTACAGGCCACCCTCTCAAACTCAGGAACCCCACACAGCCTTCCTGAAGACACTGGAGGGTATAAATGTATCTCCAAACACCATCATATTGGGAGACTTCAACTACCCGAATATAGACTGGGAACATTACTCAAGCCCTAACTTTCTAGCCCAACGGTTCCTGGAGTTCATAAATTCAAATGCCATGGAACAGCTAGTTACTGTTCCCACGAGAGAAAATATACTGGATCTCATTGTCACAAACATGGGGACAAAATGCTCCACACCAGAAGTATATCCCTCATTGGTGAGATCTGATCATAAACTAATCTCACTGGAAATCCACATCCGCCCCACCCCAAACAAAAAGACCATAGTGAAGAACTTCTAAAGCAAACTTCACACTACTCAAGACTGGTGTGGTATCCTTCAAGGCCCTGAGTCAGAGGAAACCACAACCCAAGCTGCGGAAGCCCTTACAAATGCCTTCTATGAACACCTCCAGGACTGCATGGATCAGGCAATCCCAAATAAAACCAAGACTCTTTCCACAAAGGGCAAACGTCCAGTCTGGTGGACCCCAGCCATTAACAAACTTTACAATAAGAGGAGAAAGCTATTACATGATAGAACAAAATCCATAAAAGGAAGTCACCCTGATCATTATTAGTAAAAAATACGAGCACTCATAAAATCAACTAAGGCCAATTTTGAGAGAAAAATTGCCATGGATTCAAAGGACAATCATAAGGCCTTTTTCAGCTATGTTAGGAACCTGGGTGGAAACTCACAGATATGCTCAGAATTAGTCCAAAATGATACAAAAATCACTGAACCCACAGACATTGCCAACATACTGGCAGACAGGTTCAGTGCAAACTTCACCCCTCTCCCCCTAAAGGAGAGATAACTATCCCAGCCGAGTGTAGCCTCCCGGACATCTCAAATGCGCAGGTGAAAGCTGCTCTCTCTAAAGCTAAAACACAGCATCAATGGGACCGGATGGTGTCCCCGGCTGTGTGCTACCTGAGCTAAATGAGGAATTAAACCCGCATAAGGCAGCTGTTTAATCTCAGCCTTACCACAGGATACGTGCCCAAGGAGTGGCGTACGGCAACTGTGGTCCCACTCCACAAAGGTGGTGCCTCACGGACCCTGGTAATTACCGCCCCATAAGCAACAAGTCTAGTCTGCAAAGCTATGGAGAGGATCATAATGGAGCTCATAAACAAAGATATAGGGGACTTGCAGACATTGGACCCGACCCAGTTTGGCTTTGTCAAGGGAAGATCATGCCTTTTGAACTTGGTCGACTTCTTGAAATAGTCACCAAGGCCATTGATGAGGAAAGGCAGTCCATACAGCCTACCTTGACCTTGCAAAGGCTTTCGACACAATACCCCACTCGGGTATTGTAGAAAACTTACCAGCTTAAATGTAAACCCATATGTCACAAGATGGGTTGCAAACTGGCTTAAGGACAGAACCCACAGGGTTAGAGTTGCTGGCGCTGTGTCAGACTCCAAGCCGGTCACAAGTGGTGTCCCACAGGGCTCGGTCCTTGGCCCCCTATTGTTTGGCATCTACTTCTCAGAAGTACAGGCCAACATGGGAGGACTTTGGCTGACAAAGTTTGCAGATGACTGCAAACTGGGCGCCATAGTGGAAAGTGCATCGGACACGGATATCCTTCAGAAGGGACTCACGGAAACAGATAGCTGGTGCCAGAGCCATGGCCTGAAGTTAAATACCAAAAAATGTATAGTCATACCCTTCGGGAAAAACAAGGTAACCCCAAGCTACCATATAGGTGGCAATCCACTAAGCACAGAAGAGGTTATCAGGGACCTGGGGACCCAGGTTGACAGTGGCCTTTCTTTTGACACTCACATTGCTAAAGTGGTTAGAAAGACCTTCTACATTGCCCACCTGATCATGAAGGATTCACATCCAGATCTAGTGAGGTCATTGTTCCCCTGTACTCTTCACTTATCAGACCAATGATCGAGTACAATGCCCCATTCGGGATGTATCTCACCCGACATCTGCAGCAATTGGAGAGACCCCAAAGTTCCTCACCAAAAGGATAAAGGGACTCCAAAATCTGTCATATGCTGCCAGATTGAAGAAACTCCAGCTCTATTCAGTCGCATACCGTCTGCTCAGAGGTGACATGTGCCTGACATACAAGGCCATGTCCAACCCGGAATTAATGGACATGCTCCACCTCAAAAAGGCCAAATCCACCAAAACCACTAGAGCAAGCGACTTAAACCTTAGCACGGATATAAATAGGACATGCTGGAGGGATAGATTTATCACTCAGGGACTCCCTATGCTGTGGAATAAAATCCCGGTCCATGTGAGGCAGAGCACCTCGCTGACTCTGTTCAAGAGAAATCTAGACCTGTGGATGGGAGATCGTAGGTTTACCCTGGGAATCATCTCTGGGTCACTGCTGGACAGAGGCACAACAAACTAATGGGCACAGTATTTTTTCATATAAGGGGTGGTGTAAGCCACAATAATTTGGGCTAGGCTTATAAATGCCTTAGGGCAGATAGCCTAGTATAAACCTATGAACCTATGAACCTATGAACCTATGAACCTATGAAACCTCTGTGGTGCTTGTGGTAACTGTGTGATACTGTAATGCAAAACACTACCTAAGTCAGAGTTCTTATCTCAGTTCCAGCAATTGTAAAAGTGTGTCTGTTTGTGCGTGCATATATCTGTAGGTTGAAGTAGTTTGTGTCCATATACAGGCAGTACATTTCAAAGTGTAATACTTTACAACGGCTGCTGATGTCACTCACCTTAGAGGTATGTTTGGACGCTGTTCTACCTTTAAGCTCCGTGGCATGTGTGATAAATGCATACCAATCTAGTAGCAATAACTACATTGGTAGGGGTTTGAATCTCATTCCTGTGTGTTTGTACCTTAAAGATTTTGGCCTCACTTAGGTTCATAGGTTAGTACTAAGCTAACTGCCCATGCGAGCCATTTTAAGCTTAGCCAATTATCCCTTGGGAGATCCAAACCCTGCACCTTGTGTTTGTAAGGCAAACACCTTAACCATTAGGCCACTCTCCCAACACCCAGTACACTTCTCAGTGCCCTACTTTAGCAGTCTTGCAGATATCATTCACCTTAGAAGTACCTATTTGCAACCCTAAATCATGTAAGCTCAGTGGTGCATGTGGTAAATGTGTAACAAAAAGGTATGAAACCATAGTTAGATAGAGGTTCAAAACTCCCTCCTGGTAAATATTTGTAGAGTAAAGCATTTTTTGAAATCTCTCACCCACTACATCACCCAATGCCATTATTTACAAGGGGTGCTGATGTCCCTCACCTTAGAAGTACCTGGGGACAACATCCATCCTGTAAGCTCCGCGGTGCATGCAATTAATGTGTAACGCTGTAGTAGCAATACATAGGTAGGAGTTCAAACTTTAGTACTGGCAAGTGTGTTTGTCTGTCATCAGTTTCCTGTGTGGGTGTTGGTATGATCCTGTAATAACAGGATCCATTGGGGGTGGGTTTTGCTAAATTATTATATTGATTACCTAGTACATGTCCCAATGTCCACATTACAAGGCCAACAGTTCTCAAAGACAGTAAAGGTCAGTGTAGACAATCTACAGTCCTAAATGTGTAGTGCCATGTGCAATAACTATCTGACAGTATGGAATAGTTAACAATATAGGCAGCCATTCTAATACTCAAAGACCAGTCTCCACCCAGGAATCATACACAAACACACTTGGCAAGGCATCAACCACTATATCAGTAGTTCTATTTCAAACTGCCTCATAGATGTTACCCACAGTGTGATTGTAGTGAACTCCGTGTCAAACTGATGACCAGACATGACTGGTGTTGTACAGGATACAGACCTATGTCCTCTCATGTTTGGAATCTACCCTTCTGAGGTGCAGGAGAACACAAAGGCACCATCGCTGAAAATGTTTGCATGCAACAGTAAGGTAGGTGGTAGCATCCCCAATCTGTGTGATGTTGACATCATGCACAAAGGCCACTCTGACACCTATGACTGTTGTCAGAACCCTGGATATTACCTCAATGCCAAGAGGTGTGCCGCCATTACCTTTGGGAGCACCATGGCTCACTTGAAGTAATACATTGGTGGTAGTCCACTGAAGAGTGATGTTGTTATAACAGTAATGGGGAACACAGGTTGACAGTCAACTATCTGTTGTCCACAACAGTGCCACTGACATCAGAAAGTACTTTGATGTGTTACATGTCCTGACTAAGTGTGTGTTATCCAGCAAGTAAAATTACATGGTCACCCTGTACCCTCCCCTCAGTAGCCCAATCAATGTGTACAGTAGCCCCTTTGCCATGTACCCCACTGGACACCTGCAAAAACTGTAAAGTCTGCAAACGTACCCCACAAAGAGAATACCATGCCTTATACACATGCCCTGTATGGACAGACTCCAGTAACTCCAATGAATCCCATATCATACTATCTATGTAGGTGCAATCACTACTTCAGTTACACAGCCATGTCTCATCAAATTAGGTCAGAAATGCTACATCTGAAGATACCAATATGTGCACACAACATGCCTCAGAAACTTCAAGCACACTTCCACACTTCAAAGGACATGCTTGTGGGACAGGTTTACAACCCAGACACTGTCCATGTTATGGAATATAAATCACACACATGTGAAGCAGTGCACATCACTTGCCACCCACAATAGAAATCTGGATGAGTGGATGGGGAAGACAATACCCACCCCTGGAGAGCACTCCAGTGACTATAATCATGAGCCACACTGGGGACTATTGTCATGTGGCCTGATGCCAGGGTATTCCCTTGGACTGGCCTTGTACCTACTTACCTACTACACACCTATGAAGCAATGAACCTATGGATCTCAATACTGGCAAGTGTGTGTGTGTGTGTGTGTGTGTGTGTGTGTGTGTGTGTGTGTGTGTGTGTGTGTGTGTGTGTGTGTGTGTGTGTGAATAGTAATCTCAGTGTGTTTGGTTGATGAATATCCCCTGTGGCTGTGGTTATTAGCAATTGGAGGTGTGTCCAAACCAAAACACATACCATTCTCCATTCTACAACAGATGTTATAAATCAACATACACTTATGTACAACCCTCAGCCTTATAATATCTGAGGCATATGCAATCACTGTATTACAGACCTGGGAAATCTGTGCAGATACAGTTGTACCCTGCCTAAGACATGGTTGATGTGTTACCATACTGACATACCCCTTGATCTTGCTGCAGGGTCACATCCTGGTGACACACAGATGCCTAGAACAGAAACAGGATACATCATGTGAGAATAAATTCACTCAGCATTAATAATAGCAATAATGCATCATGACTAACACTGTACACACACTATGATGTGTGACAATTACAAATGCTAAATGACAGCAACTTACACAGCATTAAATATCTACAATTTAGTAAGTTCACCCTGTGCATCAGACCCATATATGCATGTCCTTGCATCAATGGTTTTGATGGCAGGGATCTGGCACAGGTTTCATTATATGCACAGGGTGTGGTGTTGCCAGAGACCTAGGCTGTGTCATTCAGTTGACAGTATCGGTGTATGTTTGGGGTGTGGGAATGGCATGGCTGTGCAGGTGTGGTGCATGTGTGTGGAGGTGACCTTTTACTGATTGTGATGTGTGTGTGTGTGTGTGTGTGTGTGTGTGTGTGTGTGTGTGTGTGTGTGTGTGTGTGTGAGTCTGCATGCACACAGACATGCCATGTGGCAGCCCTACACTGATGTGTTTTGGAAACCTTTGGCCTGTAAATAGCAGGGTGTGCAGTTCACCATCTCCAGCCATGGACACGGGAACCAGACCTGCCAGCAGTATCATGGGCACCACCAGGGACAAAGCCGGACATAGTACTGCTCCCAGATGGTGACAGTTGTCCACTGGATCCACATCCCTGTTGGGAAAGGCCAAGACCATGTGCTAATGGTCTGCCATGTCTTGGCATGGACATCACACCACCCTCAGTATTGCTGGTGTTACTGCCCATATGGGAGCATGATGGTGCATGGCCACATGCATGCCCAGCTGATCATGATGCTGAGCTACCTCCATGTGGCTGCTGCTTCCCATCCACCAAACATTCAAGCACAGATACCCTGTGGTGGAGGAGTGCCATGACCTGACCCCACTGTCTATCAGCGATCTCATTGCTTTCATGCAAGATCTCAATGAGTTCACAAAAACTGGCATGTGTGCAAGGGAGATGTTCTTCAACCAGCCTGTGCATTTGTCTGGTGTTACATCCATTATGTGCCTGTGCATCCGTTACAGACCAAAACATGCACCTGGTTACTGCAGCAGTGGCACTCTCAACATGGGCTGGACAGGTAGCCATTCTTCTCCAAGCACCCCTGCTCACAGATTTGGTCCAAGGTCACAAGATGGGTTGCAAACTGGCTGAGTGACAGAACCCACAGGGTCAGAGTTGCTGGCGCCATGTCAGACTCAATGCCTGTCACAAGTGGTGTACCACAGGGCTCAGTCCTGGGCCCACTCTTGTTTGGCATCTACTTTTCCGAAGTACAAGCAAACACAGAAGGGTTATGGCTGACAAAGTTTGCAGATGACTGCAAACTGGGCGCCATAGTAGAAAACACATCTGACACAGATATCCTTCAGAAGGGTCTCACAGAAACGGATAACTGGTGCCAGAGCCATGGCCTAAAGTTAAATGCCAAAAATGCATAGTCATACCCTTCGGGAAAAACAAGGTTACCCCTAGCTACCAAATAGGTGGCAATCCACTGAGCACAGAAGAAGTTATCAGGGACCTGGGGACCCAGGTTGATAGTAGTCTGTCATTCGACACCCATGTAGCTAAAGTAGTTAGGAAGACCTTCTACATTGCCCACCTTATCATGAAGGGATTCTCATCTAGATCAAGGGAGGTCATAGTCTCCCTATACTCATCACTAATCATACCAATGATTGAGTACAATGCCCCATTCGGAATGTATCTGACCCGACACTTGCAGCAGCTGGAGAGGCCACAAAAGTTCCTCACCAAAAGGATAAATGGTCTCAAACATCTGTCCTATGCTGCCCGACTGAAAGAACTCCAGCTCTATTCAGTCGCCACCGCTTGCTCAGAGGTGACCTTTGCCTAACATACAAGGCCATGTCAAACCCAGATTTGATGAATATGCTTCACCTCAAAAATCTAGATCCGTCAGAGCCACAAGGGCGGAGACTTAAACCTCGACATGGCTATTAATAGGATGTGCTGGAGGGATAGATTCATCACCCAAAGACTCCTATGCTGTGGAATAAAATCCCGGTATATGTGAGGCAGAGCACCTCGCTGGCCTTGTTCAAGAGAAATCTTGACCAATGGATGGGAGATCGCAGACATACCCCAGGGATTACCTCAGTGTCACTGCTCAACAGAGGCACAGCAAAATAATGGGTATAGTTCCCCATACTAAAGGGGTGGCGTAAGCCACAAAACTATGGGCTAGGCTTGTAAATGCCCTCGGGCAGATAGCCTAGTATGAACCTATGAACCTATGAACCTATGTAGAACACAGTCATGGATATGTTGGTTTCCCATAGAAGCTGTATTATTGCCTGTGGACAATGCAGGTCTAACCTTGTCTGCAGTACTGCTGGGTGCCTGCCATTCATCTGCCATTGTGATTGTACACTTGTGGGGGAAGAGAGGAGTAAAGCTGGTACTAAATGTGTTGCCAAGATTGTGGCCAACATCTGTTGTCTCTGGATAAGTATAAGCATTGTGGAGTAACACAGCACTTGTGTTTAATGCTGTGGAGGTTGTTGATGTAACTATCAAAGGCATTTGTGATTGTTGTCTGTGTCTGCTGCATGTCTGCCTCCATAGATGACTGTAGAGGATTCCATGAGGGATCCGTAGTTGTGTTTGAGGCTAATAAGGGAGTTCAACAGTCATGGGACACCACCTTTCTCTGCAACAGTGTCCTCCTTCTGTTGTACACTTTAGTAATGGCAGGGGACCATCACATTGTCTCCCAAGGTTTGGAAGACAGTGTCTGGGTTCTGTCGGCTATGACTAGTACTATGCATTCATGTACCTGTTTGTACAGTGCATATGTGTATGATTCAACAGTCATGCAGCTATTTCCCATTGCTGTGGGTGCATTGAAGTCATCCACCTCTATTTTTATGGCTGCAGAGTCAGCTTTGGAGAGGTTTTGCAAGGTGGTTACCTTTGTGGGGAGTGTGGCTGACATATTGAGTTCCATGTTGATTCCAGCCTGTGTGAATCTCACCTGGTAGGGATTGACAACTGTGGATGAGAAACAGTCCTATCTATATTTAAGTAGTCAACACAGGTCAAGGTTATTGTATCCTCTACCAGGGGTCAGTATGTGCCAGTCCAGGGCAATGGAAATTATGAATCCCAGGAAGTGTTGGGCCACTGTATTGGTGCTTGGCTACTTTCCCCAGGTGATGGAGGAGTAGTTGAAGTCTCATACTTTGTCAGTGTTGCATTGAACTGTCATAGATGGCATGGTGTTGAGGAATGTGCATTGACAGTCTAGGACATAGATGTGGACCCATAGCAGACTATGGTCTGGATTGCACTATTACCCCAAGGCAGTTGTACCAGAAGTATCTCCAATGCATTATGCTGAGATACTAGTCTGGAGGTGTTCCTATCCTTAATGAATATGGAGGCAATACCACCTGTGGAGGTGTGGTGTGGTCCATGTTTGGGGGCTGACAGCTGTGGAATGCATTATAGCCTGATACTGCAGGGCTGCCGTCTGCTGCTGTGAATCACCTCTCCATTACAGCAGAAATGTGAATGTACTCCACTCCGAGTGCTTTGAATGACTGCATCCTGAAAGTTAGATGTCTACTGTTGAGCAGCATGACCCTCAGATTGCATACATGTCTAGCTGTTATGGTGGTAATTACATTAGGAACACTGTCTAATAAGGCATTATAGGGGTGGCAAGACACTTAAGCCTGTACCTGGAAACCCAGTGCTGAAAGATGTAGGACATATTTGGCAAGTCATTGAGTTCTGTCAATCATGTCATCCCAAGCAGAGAGATACTGGATCCCCTGAGAATGACACAAAATATGGAAGCCAATGTTGCAGTCAATCATCTGTTGATAGTATCACAGCATCATTCTGGGTGATGGTGCTATACTGCTCAGGGCTACTGTCACACCTGCCTGGACCACATAATCAGAGAGTTCAACCATGTCTCTTGTCATGTAGTCAAGGGAGGTGTGTCCCTGGTCATTCACACCCACATGGATACAGAGTGATAGTCGTAGTTGTTGTGGAGTGCCATGACTGGCTGTGCCATGTGTTGGATGCTGGCATGTGATAGATATTTGGCTGTTACCTGCTCCATATTCAACTTAGTGAGTGGAATATGTGTATGCCTCAGTATTGAGTTACCCATGATCACTTTATTGTTCAAGGTGGTTAGCCTTAGGAATTTAGGTTGAGGGGCACACTGTGTAGGTTAAATATGTGTCCCTTGGCATGTACCATGCCGTGGTGTCTGAGTGGGTGTCTGTCTTGTTAGTCTGTGCTGTTTGGGTAAATGTCCATTGAGTGCTTCTGTGAAGGTGGGTGTGTGGCTTTTCACTGTATGTCATGGCTGTCAAAGTTGGTGTCATGTGAGCTATGTGTTCCAAATGGTGTAGTGCAGGTGTTGATCTTATCCTCTTGACCTGCTAGTCCAGTCTTTGCTGGAGAGTGCATATGTCCACATTGGGTGATATACAGGTAACTCTTACAGGTCTGAGTGTTTGGAGTTTAGAGGGGAGGGTTGTCTGTGTACATGATGCAGTTGCAACAGTGCCTCAGAATGGACAAGTGCACCAAGCTAATGGGTGAAAGCACAGAAGACTGACCTTCAATCATGCCAGGAAGGGTGGACATAACTAGTAAGTACTGGGGCTACTTCTGTGATGAATGAGTACTGCTAATGGCTCCCAGGTGTGCCAAACTTATTGATACAATAACCTGGTAAAGTGCCAAGCCATAATGCTATTTGAAGTGCACGACAGAAAGAACGAGCACGATGTAAGGGTGGAACTGAAGACAGACTTTCTGCCACCTGTAATACTTTACCTCAGCTGCAAAGTTATCAGCAGCTTTGGCCATGTGAAATTTCAGTAAGCTCTGTAATGCATGGGGTAAATGCGTAACACTATAGTAGACATAACTAGATAGGCAGGAGTTCTAATCCCAATACTGGCAAGTGAGTGTATGTGTGTGTGTGAATCATATACTGTGTGGAAGATTTTTAGTCCATATATCTCTAGCTAATCACTGTATATTAATGAGATCAGACAATAGTAGCGGAAGTAGCAAACTTAAACTAGTTTTAAGTAAAAAAAAATAATAAAAAATATATAATTGTACAGAATTACTAAGTGTTCAAAAGTAATCCAAGCAGAAGCCTTGCTTGGATTACTTTTGAATACAATTATATATTTTGTATTTATTTATTTTTTTACTTAAGTCGAGTTTAAGTTCACTACTTCTACTACTATTGTCTGATCTCATTAATATACAGTGATTAATTAGGGATATATGGACTGAAAATCTTCCACACAGAGAAGTTTCTTACGCTGTTTTGTTTTTGAACCCACTATACTTGTTTAGTGGGCTGTTTTGAGACTTCGGGGATACCACAGAGATTGCTTGTTTTTTTTTAGTCATATACTTTCTGGCTTATACTATTTTTGACTTGTGTACTACCCTTCACACTTCCATTTGCCCCAATTTAGTAGTCCTGTTGATGTCATCCACTTTCAAAGTACCTTTGGACAAGGTAAAAATGTATAAGCTCTGGGGTGCTTCTGATAACTGCATAGCACTATAGTAGAAATAACTAGATAAGCAGGAGTTTTAATCTTCCTACTGGCAACTGTTGAGATGTGTGTTTGTGTAAGAATCATGTAGTGTGTGGGTTACACCATTTTTTACCTGTGTGTAACCCTTTACACTTCCACTCACTCCAGTTTAGTAGTCCTGTTGATGTCATCCTTCTTAGAAGTACCTTTGGACTAGGTGAAAATGTATAAGCTCTGTGGCATGTCCGCTAACTGCGTAGCACTATAGTAGAAATAACTTGATAGGCAGGAGTTCTGATCCCAATGTTGACAACTGTATGTGTGTGAGGACCATATCTTGTGTGACTTATACCATTTGATGTGTGTACCATACATGGCTGGTGACCACCTCCCGCTGCCATTACTTTATATAGTGCGGTAACAGCATCTGCTTCACATGCAGCAAGTTAAACCACTGTACAGTCCTCTGTACAGATGTGTCTGGAATATCAAAATGTTTGCAACCTATATGTGGTTGGAAGTGGTCTGTGTGCCTTAACAATGCCCATGTATGTGATATTGTAGCCAAATAGGCCACAGTGAGTGTACTGACACATATGGCAGCATGAGGTATCATACCTGACTGAAACATCATGTTGATACGATGTCTGCCAGCCTCACAGGTGGCCAGCCTTGTAGGTGCAAGACATGAGTCCAGATGCTTGGTTTTACAAGTGAACTGTTCATGTTATGGGTTACATTAAAGGCTGGAAGAGGCATAGACTGACATATTATGGTCTTAATTTGTATGTAACAGGAATACCTTGCATCTTAACAGGGGTGTGTACACAATTTATATACACTGTATACACTAATGTGTCACACATGTCCCTACCTTAGGCCGTTTGTCCAGCCCATTTTGCTGGCCCCTGTCCAGATGTCTTGGCACTGACAAGTTGTGAGGTATGCTACAGGAATGTTGAATGTCAGATAGGGTCCAGTGGTGACCACTGTGATACAGTGCAGTTAACACCAACAAAACTGAACATGTACATCATGCATTATGGGTAGGTGTGATAAATGTGTGCATGGCAAATGGCATTGGCTTTACATGGCCAGTGTATTGCCGAACCTCAACAAAACAATTCCATACTCACCAGCTACAGGTTGCTGCCCTAGTTGTATACCTGAGAGACCTAAATAGTTGTGGAATAGAAGTAATGTCAGTAGCCACTGATGTGGCCTTGGTACAGGATCGAAGCAGCATTTCACCACATTAACAGTACAACCCCCAATACAACAAAATATGCTGGACAACACCATAGATGTACACATCTGTGCATTACTAAATACCAGCAAGACCTACTATCTCATCTGACATATGCATGTAGATAGTATACAGATAGAAATGGATAAGCAACTGTGTTCTAGTAATGTGCACTGGGACCTCACCTGCATGGTCCTCATCCAGTGTGTGTGGGTGCAACCCACTTCCACAATGCTTTCCTCAGCTTCATGGCTTGTGCGTTGGGTGGGTGCACCAAGATTGGTGAGGAGCTTTTCGGTGGGTGTCATTGGGGGTTGGATGTCTGGACCCCCACCTGTGTTTAGCCAGTCCTTCGCTACAGCGGCAGCCCATTGACAGGCATGGGGGATGAGGTTGGTGGTCTGATGCTGCACCTGCTCATTAGTTCTGCTGTGAAGGCTGGCATCATTTACCCTGTCGACCAGACCATTCCTCAGGGCTGTCCTCTCCCACACATCTTGTGCTCTCCATGCAAATGAAATCTCCATGAAACCATAATACTTGGTGACTTCAACATTGACTGGTTACCTTGTTCATCCCAGCACCCTACTAACCATATAAATCTCTTTGGGTTCTCTCAACTAATAACCACTCCAACTAGAATCCATAAACCTAATAGGAAAGAAACAACTCTTGACTGGATCCTTATTAATAACCACCCTAGCATTTACACTCCAGGACCTCTTCCTGATAATATTAGTGACCATATGCTCACATATGTCATTAGACAAAAATTGCATATCCCAACTACCCATAAACTCAAGACATCCCGCTCAAACAAATTCTTCAACCCTGATAAGTTCCTGACTGAACTGAAAGCATGTGACTGGTCTCCACTGACTCACCTTGAACTTAATGAAGCAGTGACCTACTTTAACACCAACTTTCTACAAATCCTTGACTATCATGCTCCCATTCGCTCTACTAGGATAAGATCCAAATCTGCACCATGGCTAACTAAACAAACTAAGCAAAAAATTATCCTCAGAAATAAAATTTGGGCTAAATGGAGAGCTACCAAATGTACATCTGATCACCTCCTCTTTAAACAATTAAGAAATGCCACGAAGAAAGATACTCTTACAGACAAAAAGGAATTCTATCTTCACCTTCAACAACACAGTCAACAAACCCCCCAAAAATTCTGGGCAGGTATTAATAAACTTCTGAAACCAGGACATTCAACTACTCTTACCCCTTCAGGCTTTAACAACAACAATTCCACCCAGATCCCAGAAGCCTTCAACAAGTATTTTACAGAAGCCATTCAAACCCCAGCTAATTCATTACCAACATCTACTGCTACCTTACCAAATACCTCTAAAACCTTACCTAATGCCTTTCATATCCAACCTGTCGCTACATCTCTTATTTATAAGCTTTTCAAGAAACTTAAACCTTTCACCCCATCCGCTGACCAACTCCCGTCAGAATACCTACAAATTGCTTCAAAAGCTATAGACTACCCCATATCCATACTTATTAACAGGACTATCTCAGAAGGAAAAATCCCCACCTTATGGAAAATATCTCATATTATTCCTCTACATAAAGGGGGCTCCTCTACTGAGTTCTCTAACTTTCGCCCTATTGCCTTACTCTCACCATTAGCTAAAATAATGGAAAGATGCATACACAAACAAATTCTTAACTACCTTCTACAAAGCAAACTTCTAGCCAACTGTCAACATGGTTTCAGACCTTCCCACAGCACTACATCTGCCCTTCTTTCCTTCTCTGACTCCATAAATAATAATAGGAACAATAATCTTTTCTCCTCAGCACTATTCCTAGACCTGTCAAAAGCTTTTGACATGGTTAACCATAATACACTTCTTGACAAACTAAATGTCTATTCTCTTGGCACACAAGCACATCAATTGTTCAAGAGTTATCTCCAAAACAGGCAACAAGCAGTGCTTTGGGACAATAACCTATCTTCCTTACTCCCAGTAAACATTGGGGTTCCACAAGGCTCAATTTTAGGTCCCCTTCTCTTTTCATTATTTATCAATGACCTTCACTTGAATATACCTCAAGCCAGCTGCATTCAATATGCTGATGATTCGACTTTAATCTGTGCTGCTAAGAATGTTTCCTCCCTCCAGTCCCTCACCCAAACAGTCTTCCATAATGTAGAAAAATGGTTTATGGAACACTCCCTCCTTCTCAACCCCAAAAAATCAAAACTTCTTCTCTTTACTCCTACTCACAAATCTCCCACACCTTTCTTCACTATCTTCTCTAATAATGCTACCTGTATTAACCCAGATATAACCAATCGCCTACTAGGTGTAACTATTGATAACCGTCTTAATTTTGATGACCATATTAACACCACCATTAAATCAGTTAACAAATAAATTGGTACTCTCTACAGAATTAAACCCTTCCTTACCCCAGCAGCTAGAAATACCATTGCCCAGACCCACCTGATCTCCACCCTTTTCTATGCCTCTGCTATATATACTAACTTATCTAAAACCAACCTTACCAAACTCTCTACCTGTTACAATAGTATAACTAGATTCATTACTGCTACTCCCTTCAGAACACACCACTGTCTCAACATCAAGCAACTAGATTGGTTAGAGCTTAATAACCACTTACTCTATCAACAATTACTCATCATTCATAAGACCCTTTATTATCCTGATGATACCCCTAGCCTTACTAAACTGATTTCACCTTATAAAAACTTAGCCACACTACGCTCTGCTAAAAAACTCCTAGTAGCCTTGACTAAATCTAACAATAAAGCTGGGGACTCCTTATTCTCAAATACTGTCGGGAAAATCTGGAATCAACTCCCTCATGAAATAACTAACCTTGACTCTACGTCTCTTTTCAAAAAACATATCAAAGAACATCTTAAAACTCAGTGGCTGTGTCCTTGTGCTAACCCCGACTGAAATCACTTATCCCTTACACCTAACTTCCACCCCCCTCCTCTGACTGAGCTTCTAAACAACATATTAAATTGTTTATAGTTATTTCTTAGATATAGACTCTACCAGAAATTTTCTTTTTCCTCTCCTCCATGCTATTCAATCTAGTGTTTTGATTATCTGTTTTTATTAATCTAACTTTAGTATGTGCACCCCTGTTAATTTTATTTTAATTGGTTGTTTTTTGTAAATTAGTTTTTGCTATTTTATTTTATTTTAAATTCTTACATAAATCGACCCTTGTACTTTTTTATGCATATCTTTGTTTTATGTGGTTAATGTTTTTCTTTACTTCTTGTATTGGAGCTTTTCTCCCCGGGCCTCTACTGAAAACGGATACATGTCCAGCTAGACTAGCCCGGTCAACAAATGTAAAATAAAATAAATAAATAACAGGCATAATGATCGATTACATATTGGGTGATGATGTCAGTTTCCCCAACAGAGAATGCTGGTAGGGGAGCCCTCTGCATGTAACCTGGAAGACATAAACAGGAAAAAAGATCACAGGACCTCATACAGTTGTCAAATTGCACATCAACAGTGGATATTACTTGCAAATAATCCAAACTACACCATAACCCTCCAATCTATTATGGCTATAGCAGCTTGCATTACACTCCTGGCCCTGAGCTATCTTATTCTCCCCAATGTTGGGCACTTCATTGCATAACCCTCTATTCATCATTCATTTCTGTATAGAGGGATGACAGTGGCCATCTTCCATGTGGATGGTGTGTGGATGTTGTCAGTTCTGTGTTTGACTGTGGTGTGTGATGGAGCACATGCCTGAGTTCATGTAGGAGGCAGACAGTGATGTTATCATGCCCCATGGAGATTTGCTGTTTTTGCCATCAGTAGGCAATATGCACATGCTCACCACTGCTGAGGGGAGGAGTGTGGTTGATGTGCATATCCCCCTATACAACTGGAGTGGACAAGGTGGCAATGTTCCCACCTAACCTGTCTGATGCAGGTTGCCTAAATCCAGGGCATGTGAGTATGAGGTGTGCTTTACCCATAGTACAGGGTGAATTGTGTTGTTGCCTCTGAGACTGATAAAATATGTGGAGACATTGTTGCAATCATCATTGGTGGTGTGGGAATGTCTGATTTGTAGTCATAGACAGCCTTACAGGAAGTCACCTGTGAACTTACATGCTTGCTCAAATACAGGTAGACTTGGTTCCAAGTTGTTGCCTGCACCTATGTGTCCCTATACAACCAATATAGCAACCTATTTTGTGGTTTGTGTTTTGCTGCTGTCCACCAAAGGGGGTTACTCTACCTTGTTGGAGGCTGCTTATATAGGTCAGGTACTGCTGAGTCTATATAGCTGCAGTGGATATAAAGTGTACACATCCCTGTTACAATGCCTGGTAGTTGTGCAACTGAAACATGACACCACAATAAATCATTTCAAAACAATTCCCACCTTTAATGTGACCTATAGCCTATACAATTCAATTGAAAACATAATCAGATCTCTGAAAACATATAAAAATAATAATCAGTACAATAAGCCAGTTGAATGCATGTGAACACTCTTAAACTGATAGGTTGTGTATGCACCTATTGAGATGGTTACAGCATTCATTTGTCTTGGTTTGGACTCTAACATCAAGGCACATATTAACTTGGCAATAGTTGCTCACCTTCTTAGAAACACCTTTGTTTGTTTTTCAATGGAATTGTACAGGCTGTGGTCACATTCAGGATGGAAACATTATGAAATGATTTTCTGTGGTCTCATTGTCATACAGCATACAGACCTGGCATTCCAACAAGGGTGTGTACACTCATGATATCCACTGTATATAGGTGCTGATATAGCTGTTAGTGGTAGGCATGGACAGAGCATCATAACACAGTTGGACACTTCTCCAATTACCATCTGATAATCATGCCTCTCTAGTACCCATATTAGTGTCAGGGCAATGCAACAATCAGTAGCTGTACACATTTATGTCTCTTGTATGCACTGACACTGATATTACACACATGTGCAACATGCACAACCTATGTACCTGACTGCTTAAAACCCATGTTATTAGTTTTGTGCCTTCCAGCTGAGCATACGCATACATACATGTGTTCAGGGGATACCTGCTGTACATTTCTGTTCTATGTTAGTATGGCACACTGTATGTACAGTCTTGCTGCTCAGACATACTTCTCAACCTGTTTAGGACATCTGGACAATGGCACACATAAATGGGTGACAAAAGGGGCATCAGTATTGATACTGTATTAATATAGCTGCACCATACATTAGTAAGTTGATTGCACAGAAGGCTTTGATATCACTGTGATAACCTGGAAGATGTCCAACAGTCATAAGTAGGCTATTATGTTACATTGTCATAGCTCACAGACTTGCCAATAGTTTGGCTGACATAACACAGGTGTATGTGACTACAGATATCAGTCACAAATGTGCTTATTGTCCAGCAGACCACTGTATAGTTGAATATTATTAATTCAATATATCACATGCAGTTCAACACACATATCTGCAACAGTACTTTACTATGCACATGCCCTATATCGGTCTCTTAGATTTACAAGGCAAACATGTATCATACTCATATTCACAGGTAACATATGGATATGGACAACATCCTATTAACTGGCCTAGCAGTGGCACAGTCAAAGTGTTTGACAGACACCACAGCAGTTATCATATGTGAGCTGTCCTTTCCCAGGGTAAGTCAGGCTATTGAGCTGTGATCCTACCTTGCAACCTCTTAAAGCACCACATCTGGACAAAGCCTAAAATGGTGGGGGGATAAATTGGGCCAGACTTTTAATATCCCTGTTACAAACTTAGGAAGTTTGTAGAATAATACATTTTGCATTACCGTGAATATTCTTAATGATGTGGAGTCATAAACTCATGTGATTGTCATTACATGATGACTTCAGTCCTCAGCTATTTGCCAGAAATGTACAACTTTCAGGAGGAACAGACAAAAAACTATGATGTGAAAATCTGGACATTCTGTGAAGATATGTACAGTTGAGAGATATGGCTGTGATCTCTCCCACTGCAGAGAGGGCCAGATGCTAAGGCCATAGCAGCTGTTCAGCAGGACATTAGTACAGCAAGTCTTTTTGGGACATATATTATTGCAAATCATATTTACCATTATTACATACCAAGTACTACATTCAATTACATGCTTACATGTTCCACTTACCTTTTTTCCCTATTCTTTTCTGTTTTTTTGTTATTTGTTTTGTTTTCTTTCTTTCTCTCTCTCTCTCTCTGCCAGTACTACAAGGATAGAGCTGGTTTGAATAGGTGGCAGGATGGCTTTTTTAGGTGATGCTCATGACCAGGTGATGGCCTGTGCACAAATTGGTGCTTCCCACTTGCTAATTGCATGCAGAGCAGCTGTGTAGTTCTTCAAATAGCCAATGCCATGGCAACACTCTCCTATAATTGAGTACTCCATGTGGACATTGGCCCTTTCCCTTACTTGTGAGGAAGACATCCTGGAGGTGTGTGAGCTAATACCTCTTACAACAGGACTTGTGGAGACAAGCCAAATAAATGGTGGAGAAGGTTCAAGACTTAGGGGCAGAATGTGAGTATTGCTGTTATATGTTTGGAATACTGCTAGTTTAACAGGGTTTGTCTTAACATGCTACATTTGCATGGGTTTCAGTCTGACAAAGTTCTGTCTCTGCATAGCTATGAACTGTAGGGCTATCCACATAATGGCCACAGGTTAGCCTGTTATGTTTGGTCTGTTCCCCGGACAGGCATTATCTTTGGCAAATCAATAGCATACTCTGGTGATTGCATTCAGTAAATGCTAACGTCCATTTATTTTTCTGACTTTATATCCCTCAGAAAAGAGATGTCACAACAAGCCCTGTAACACAAGAAACTTTCTCAGTGTATAACAGCAATATTGCAAGTATGGCTATGTATTTGGGCCTCTGTCCACAAATTATGTCAGGCTTTGTCCAGATGTAATACAGTAGGAGGTTGATAGGTATAATGGTCTATCATTATTTAGTGTTGTCATTCCTGCTGAGGGGAAAGGCTGGTAAATATGTTGAAGTCTGTACATTCAAGAGATTTGCCTATAGAGAATGCTCTTAGAGGCCCTTGAGAACATATGTTATGTGGGGAAGAGTAACACTTGTTTTAAAACTAAGCTGTTAGAACATATGAGACATATTACTAATAAGAAAGAAGACAGTTCTATAGCTGTACATTTAAATAAATCTCACGATGGGGACAGTAGTGGGTTCCAAGGTACTGCTTTGGAACAAGTCTGTTCCTCAGTTTGAAGAAACATTCATAAAAGGACAATTTTTATGTACAGATTCAATGTACTAATATTAAATGTGATACATTATCCCTTAGGGGGTTAAATGAGGAGTGTAATTGGAGGTTGTGTATTGAATTATGTAATTAAGTGTTAACTGCTTCTTGTGATTAATGCAAGTATTTCCTGCAATCATTTACTCCTTGAAGGTTTTGGCCAAGACATCAGAGTATAATAAACATGTGTGAATTACTGGCTGGTTGTATTTCTCTTTGCTATGTTCAGTCATTTTAGTTGTTTTGCTAAGAGGTTGTTGTGTCTGGCCATTGTGTATGTCCTAGCATGATTCTGTAGCAGTGCACTGTTCACTTATTTATTTGGACTGTAGAGGGGGAGGCAGATGTGAGTGTCATGGGTCCTTTTGTATCCAATTGTGCATGCTGCCCCAGTTATATGTTTGTATGGGCATTTTGAGATATGTATGTCTGTATATATATATATATATATATATATATATATATATATGGGTTCCATACACTGGATTGAATTTTCACTAATTCAAAATAGTGCATGGAATGCTCACTACAGCGAAAGAGCACTTAATCAAAAGTGCACTTATGCGAAGTTCAGTACAACGAACGGGTGTTGTACTGAACTTTTGTGCAGTACTCATGGACCTTAGAGTTAGGGCACAGGTCATAGTAAGGGGATAGCCTGTAGGGCTATCCCTTTACCATGACCCGTGCCCTAACCCTAAGGTCCATGATGACTGCAGCACACTGAAGGACAAAGTAATGTCCTCCACTATGGTGTGATAGTCACAAACCTTAGGGTTAGGGCATGGGTTAGGGTAAAGGGATAGCTTTACTAACTATCCCCTTACCCTAACCCGTGCCCTAACCCTATGGTCCGTAACTATCACACCATAGTGGAGGACATAGCTTGTTTCTTATGTCATCCACAGTGCTGCGGTGTTTTCGGTGAAGTGCACTTACGCAAAAGTTCACTTTCATTAAAGTGAACTTTCACAGAAGTGAGGCTTCCTATTACAAGTTCGAAGTAATGAACTTTCGCTCTTGTAATAGGAATACATATATATATATATATATATATATATATATATATATATATATAGATATATAAACATACACACACACACACACACACACACACACACACACACACACACACATGTTGTCATTGTCTTTCGGCTTTTCCCGGTTAGGGGTTGCCACAGCAGAACTCCAGTCTGCTAATGATTGGCAGTAGATTTTCACGAACACTGATGTGCCAGCTCGACGTTCAACCTTCAATGAAGGCACGCCCATTTACACATGTCTTTCGAACAACCACCCAACCACGGGGAGGACATGCAGACTCCACACAGAAGGCACTCCCCGCACTCCAGCCAAGAATCAAATGGGAGAACCTCTTGCTGTGAGGCAACAACAACCGCAGAATATACATATATATATATATATATATATATATACACACACACACACACACACACACACATACACACACACACACACACACACACACACACACACACACACACACACACACACACACACACACACACACACACACACACACACACACACACCTCAGTATTTATTGGTAATATATCTATATATTGCTAAACACATATATGTATCTCCATACATATCTATCTCTTTCTGTATGTATATGTTTCTTTTCAGATATATATATATATATATATATATATATATATATATATATATATATATATTTGTAAGATACCATTCCTTCCTACTTGCACAGTGTCTCTTCCTTATTGTAAACCGGCTGTAAGGAAGGCTATGTTTGAGAAAACATCGTAAAGCCGTATATCTGAGGTGGCTTATTGGTGAATTGATATGGCTATGGTGAGCAGAGTCCTGAGTTCAAGACCTACAAGGGTTGTTTATTTTGTTGCTAGGCAGAGCAAGGACTGAGAAATTAAAGCAGTTTTGAGCAGCTTTAAACGTCTTGGAGCGGGTTTGCATGATGGTAAGCAGTACCAGTTTTGAGCAGCTTTAAGCATCTTTTGAGTGGGTTTGCATGATGGTAAGCAGTGCTAAAGTATGGTTAAATGAATAGGCGTTCACTTACCAGTGCACAAATCTGCTTAGCATTTACATTTAAGCAATGCTTAAACCTGCTAAGCATAGCTCAGCCCTGGTAACCCTTGGTCACATTCCAGTCTGATAAAATATCAGTGTAATGACATCTTTAATAAGTATATTTAACTTCCTGTACATAACATATTTTTATGTGCTGTCATTACAGCAGGAAGGGGTATGACTATACTGTATGGAACACCTAGGTATACATGGGTAGTGCCACAATGTTTTTTCTTTGTATTTGTTTTATACATGGGTAGTATCCCAGGTTATATGCAGTAACACTTGCATGTTACACCAGCTACAGTGCACTGGTTAACAAAAATAGTTTAACACATATTGTATCATTAAGTTAGTACTTTTATCAGTGCTTTTCCAAGTAAAAGTAGATTGCAGATTGTAGTACTAGAACCATACACCCCTGCATGCAAAGCTGGGACTCTGAGTACTGACTATCTTGTTCTTGGTGCTTGAGCTGTATGTTTCTATGTATGTCCTATTGGATATTGATCTGATATTATGATGTTAACTGTAGACTACTATGTTTTTTGGGTTCCCTATTATATGATCAAAGACTCATTCTTTCGAATGGGTCTTGACTTGAACTTGAAAGCACGAAATGGCAAAATACCGAAATGGCATATAAGCGAATTCTTTCCCTAGGAAAGAAATCGCATGGCCGTCTTCATTATTTTGCCATTTTCAACACTGTAGTGTAATCTCAGAGTTGGTATATTTAAGTCAGGGGGGCTTGGGTTGCACAGCCCCCCATGTCGGGGGGTGTGGGTGCAAAGTCCCCCACTTTATGTAATGTTTTAAAGTTTTTATTTTATTTTTTCTTTTTGAACAGCAATTCTTTTCCCTGGGAAAAAAAATCTCTGTTCTAAGTGTGTGGGATTGTAAGCTTTTGCTTACATGGGGTCGATAAATCAGAGTTCACTGATTTAATATAGAACCATTTTTTGGACATGTCATTGAGGACTGCTGTCATGTAGTAATGGCATACCTTTCAGTTTCAGACTTCCATCTTTCAAAACATTCATCCTAATGCATAACCTGTTGGCTATCTACTTTCTGTCTGTCCTCTACTCAGATCTGCAGATGTCAACTATTGCTAAGACCATACCACTATTTAGGTGCCCACATGGTATTGTGCTGTGGGCCTGGACACTGCTGCTAGTTCCAACATATGGGACATTCCTTAGTGTGGGCCTTACCCCTTTTCCTTGCCTGTGTGAGGGACATTACAGAGGTGGTGGGCTACAGATTCACATACAGTAGGTGGCAATATGTCACAGGACAGGACATGTGGAGACAGCCAAACAATATGTGGGACATATCCCCAGATTTGTGAACAGATTCTATGTCATCAGTGCTGTTATACACATGGTGAATTGAAAGATTGATGGGGTTTGTGTGGCCATGCATTTAGTGAGTGTCTTCATGACTGATAGTGATATGTCTCTGACATATGTCTCCACTGGCACTCTGTCCACAGACTGGCCACATGTTTGCCTGTTATATTTTGTCTTTTCCGCAGATAGTTGGTGCCCTTGGTAAATCAGTTGTGGACTCTGAGGAATGCAGTCAGTGCATCTACTGGTATTTCTGACATCATATTCCTCATAAAGGATATGTTACAACAAACCCAGTCACATTTGCAACTGTCTCAATGTATGACAGCAATATGTCCACTCTATCCATGTGTTTGTGTCTCTGTCCCCAAATGATGTCAGCTTTGTCAAGATGTCAATGAGGCTCAGACGTATTTATTATCATTATTTCTTCCCTCATTCCTGCTACCATCCCAGTGATGTAGTAGACCAACAGACATGTCAGGGAAGAGGCCTTAGATATGAGTCCTGACCCTGTACATTCTGAGGTGAACTGTACACATGAGAGGCCTGTATATGTCTGGCCATTGTTAACAGACTCTCATGCTTGTGTACACATGTCATGTGTACATGTTATTTGGGCTGTGTATGGAGGGGGGTGGATGTAAGTGTTATGGCTCCTTCTTTATCTGAATGTGCATGCTGCTCCAGTTCTGCTGTTCTGTTGCCTGTATGTGTTTATAGGGGCAGACTAAAACATGTCCTCTAACAAGGTCAAGATTCAGTCTACACTGAGAATTGGGACTGTATATGTAGGGCTAGTCTGTGAGTGGCAAACAATGATGTATTTGTTCACACAGTCCACATACTTTACTGTTCACGTGACTTACTGGTATGTGACTGTGGTGATACTGGTTGTCAGTATTCACTTTCACACTGGTGTCTGTTGGTCAGTGCTGTTACATCCTTGTAGTGCCTGATATATTTGCAAATACATGTGTAATTACCCATAGCAGATTCCCTAATTCAATTACTTGTGATCTTTCACTAAATATATGTTAGAGCACACAGGAGGGGGTTACTACAGCACCTGTGTTAGCTTATCTTACCAGTACTTCAGATACATCCCCATTTTCATGGTTTCCACCCACCACTTTGTCCGCCTTGGTCCAGATTCATTGCAGTAAGGGGTTCTGAGCATACTTGTCCACTGGCTGGATTGTTTCAGGATGTCCAGGTTTATTGCTTATATTTATGGTCTATTTTACATATTATTCTCATTTCACTGGTAAATCACTGTGATGATATGATTGTTGCCAGAAAATGAGGACATACATTTCATTTACCTACCTCACATCCATCAGAATATGTATGCTGAAACAAACTGTGTCGCTCTGTCAAGAAGAGTACACGGGGACAATGACCTCTTCCTTCATGGATGCTAATGCGTTAGTACTGAGATGTGCCACATAGAAGGACATTCTTACCACAGTGGCAATGTGGTGGTCAAAAGAGACATTGCTGTCAACCTGTGTACCCAGATCTCTTATAATGCCTTTTTTGTTAAGGGGACTACCATCAGTGTGGTAATTCATGGGAACAGGGTTTTCCCCAAAGGGGATGGCAACACATTTTCTGACATTGAGCTTATAGCTATGGCTCTGACACCAGTCATTGGTGTCAGTGAGGCCTTTCAGTAGGATGGCAACATCACTTGGGTAGTTAATAATAGCTCCCAACTTGCAATTGTCTGCAAACTTTGTCAGAGTCCCTTCATGTTGGCATGGACCTCAGAGAAGTTGATACGAAACATGAGAGGACCCAGGACAGAGCCCAGTGGGACCCCACTTATGACTGCTCAGCAGTCTGATTTGGAGTCAGCTACTTCCAAACTGTGAGTCCTATCTGTGACCCATTTTGTAACCCACCTAGTGATGTAGGGGGTGATGTCTAGCTTAGTGAGTTTTTGCATAATGCCTGAGTGGGGAATTTTACCAAAGGCTTTGGCCAGATCAAGGTAGGCTGTATGTGCCACCTTGCCTTCATCCACAGCTCAGGTGACTGACTCCAAGAAGTTGACCAGATTGATTGAGCAGGTATGACCTACCCTTCACAAAAGTAAACGGTGTGGGATCCTGTGTCAGTGGATTCCCATATCCTTGTTTATTAGGTGCATGATGATGCATTCCATAGCTTTGCATAACAGACTTGTCAGACAGTTGGGACGGTAGTTCCCAGGGTCTGTAATCATACCTCGTTTGTGGAGCAGGGTGAGTGTAGCAGTGCACAATTCAGTAGGGTCAAAGCCTGAGGTGAGGCTGTGCTTGAACAGGGCAAATAGGTGAGGTGCCAGGTCACTCTGTAGTTCATGTAGAACACAGCCAAGGATATTGTTAGGTCACATATAAGCTGTATTCTTGGCCTTAGACAGTGGTGTTTTAACCTGTGCAGCAGTAATACTGGGTGTCTGGCAGTGCACTAGTAATGTGATTGGTCCTTTGGGGGTAAAGTTTGCACTCAATATGTCAGCCAGTATGTTGCCAATATTTGTTGGCTCCGTCTAGCAGGTACCATCGTCTAGTAGCTCAGAGCAAGTCTTGGTATTGCCATGGAGATTCTTTACATAACTGTATGAGGCCTTGTGGTTTTCTTTATTATGTGCTCCAATTCTGTTTTCACAACTAACTTTGTAGTATTTAATGAGAGATCTCAACTTTTAATTGAAGCTGATAAGGGTTTTTTTTCCAGTCTTGGGACTTCACCTTATTCCATATCAGTTCCCTCCTTCTGTTGTACAGTTTCTTTATCGGCGGGGACCACCAGATTGGCTTCCACCTTTTAGAGGTTATGGTCTTGGTTCTATTGGGTATGGCAGTATCCATGCATTTGTGTATGTGTTCATAGTGCATTGTTGTTTGATTCACCAGTCATGCAACTAGTCTCCATTTGCATGGCTGATGTTCGGTTAGCCACTTCTGTTTTAAGGAGGCCATCGTTAGCTTTGGAAAGGCTTTTCATGGTGGTTACCTGGATGTGAGGGGGAAAGCTATGGATTTCCAAAGGTGATTACTTTGCGGTCAGATATAACAAGGGAGGAGATGACAATTGATGTACAGCAATAGTTGCCCATGTTAGTAAGGGCCAGGTCGATGTGATAGGCAAGTGCATCGGTACATGCGTAGCTTTCCCAGTTAATGGTGTGGTAGTTGAAGTCAACCAGTATGAGAGTGTTAGTTTGGTCACTAATATTCACCAGGTTGTTTAGGGACATGGAGTGTGAGTCTTGGGACATGTTTGGGGACCTATAGCAGGCTACAACCTGAAGCATTGTCGTACCCAATGTTAGCTACACATTCTGAAGCCATACCTCTCAACCTGGAAAAATCAAAAATCTGGACAAGGCCCATGAAAAATAGGTATAAATCTGTACGCTGATTAACATCTAATTTGCATACATAATTATGTAGCCCCACCCACTCCAGTGGAATTGTGGGATACCAACTTTCAAGCACAAACTGAAGAACAGCCAACCAAAATATGGCACCAGACTCCCCCCGCAGCCATTCCAATGTCCCATTACCTGGCTATTTTGCCCCATTTACCATAAACACTAATGTGTACATAATGCTTTACTTCTACAATTATTATTTGGATTTTATTTTTACATTTTGCAGCACAACAATGCACAAACACTAACAGACATCTGCTAAACAAAGCACTACTGTCTCACAATGAAAATAGACTTGGTATTAAAACTTCTCTGCCATTGAAACTTACATTTATTGAAACAGCACTGAAACCCACACCACATCCAAAGAATATGCATCTGGCCAGTGGTGGATAACGATTATCTTTGTGCTGTTTTCAAATCATTGGCCCCTTGCACACAAAACAAGAAACATACATGTGTTCTTTTCTTTGATACACCTTTCTGACTTTATTAAGTTATATTACTTGTATAATACAGTACACTTGTTAGACAGAGCGCATTTTAAATCTATTGTTTGAACATTTTTCCAGCAGGCTGCACTGTAGGCAATGAAACAAAATGCATGAACCAATAATGACAAAACTGCCCAATTCAGAACATTTCCATCATAAAAGGCTACTTCCACATGACACACTATAAATAGAATGACAGCAGTGTAAACCATAGGCATCTTGCACAGCTTCTCGCACTTGTTTTCAATTTCAGTTTTTTTTGGGGGGGGGACAAAAGGACAAAAACCAGGGACACATTTTAAACATTGCTTGTATAATTTTTGAAAAGTTACTAGAATAAAATGTTGTGTTACCACCATGCATGTCACTGGCAAGTCTTGAAACCAGTACCCTATGCACTACAGTCAGAGCAGCATACCACTCTACCAAATCAGCAGTTTCCTGAAAAACAGGAAGACTGAAACTTAATGGCTATCATTTAGTGAATTCAGTTTTCACTTCTCACCATAGCTCTCAACCACGTAGCACAAAAAATCCTGGACAAAGCCAATAATGGGGGAATACAAATTCAGTTCTCACTTCTCACTCACCATAGCTCTCAACCTCTTAGCACAAAAGACCTGGACAAACAAAGCCAATAATGGGGGAATACAAATTCAGTTCTCACTTCACAACATAGCTCTCAACTCATAGAACAAAATACCTGGACAAAGCTTACAAGTGATGGTGGCCAGGGACTTACCAGGGATACATTTTCAATACTGCTTGTATAATTTTGGAAAGTTGCTAAAATAAAATGCTGTGTTACCACCATGCATTTCACTGACAAATCTTAAACCAAGGACCCTACGCGCTACAGTCAGAGCAACATACCACTATGCCAAATCATCAGTTTCAAAAAAAGAAAAGGAAGACTGAAACTTAATGGCTATCATTTAGTGAATTCAGCTCTCACTTCTCACCATAGCTCTCAACCTCTTAGCACAAAAAAATGGACAAAGCCAATAATGGAGGAATACAAATTCAGTTCTCACTTCTCACTCACCATAGCTCTCAACTCTTAGCACAAAAGACCTGGACAAACAAAAAAGCCAATAATGGAGGAATACAAATTCTGTTCTCACTTCTCACCATAGCTCTCTACTCTTAGCACAAAAAACCTGGACAAAACTCAGAAATGGTGGATGCTAGGGACAATCCTGTACCAAAGGTACAGCGTTTGAGCCTGAATACCTCTAGCCACACCCGTTCATTTCCTTACTTGAGTCTTAATCCCCCCTAACAAAATAAGTGCTGCTGCCATTAATCCATTATCCGTTCCCGCTTGCATTTCCAGCCCTGCCGATAATCCATTAGCCAGCCAGAAATGATGTGTGCATGATGTGAGCTCGTTGAGCTCAATTCTGACTGGCTGGTAGCCCTGACAGAGCTGATGTCATCGCACACGTGATGGCATCAGCTCTGACATCGTGATATTTGAAAAAAATCAAAAAAAAAAAAAAAAACAGAAAAAAAAAATTGCTCGGTAAAAAGCTGGATCTGTCATGCATAATGTTGGTCTACCACTCTGGAGGTGTGTGCATCCTTTATAAATATGGAAATACCACCACCTTTGGGGCTTCAATCCAAGTTCTGCAGACAAAAGGTGTGAAATGTGTTATAGGCTGGTAGTGCAGGGATGCTTCCTGCTACCTTTAACCAGGTCTCTGCTACAACACAGATGTCATTCTACCCCATTTTAAGGAATACTTCCAGTGAGTGCATTTTCAGATTTAGACTTCTTGAGTGCAGCAGCATGATCCTCAGATTGCAAGTGCTTGTAGCTTTCATATATTTATGTATATTTTTATATATATGTATATATATATATATATATATATATATATATATATATATATATAGTCAGCTTTCTATATATATATATATATATATATATGTGTGTGTGTGTGTGTGTGTGTGTGTGTGTGTGTGTATGCATATATCTAGATATAAATTTAGATGTATCTCTCTCTCTCTCTCTATATATATATATATATATATATATATATATATATATATATCTATCTATCTATATATATATATATATATATATATATATATATATATATATATATATATATATATATATATATATATATATATATATATATATATATATATTATGTACATATTTGTTCACATTTATGCATCTCCATGCATATCTACATGTATATGTAGAGAAGCTGACTGATTCTACACACTCCTTTCCCTACTGTTGAATGACTGTACTAACTGATTTGTTTAGAAAATCATCACTGTTTTATGGAGCTTAGGTGGTGTAATGGTGCATGCCTTTGATGGCCGTTTATAGGGCCCTGGGTTCAAGATGTGGCAGGACTTATTATTTTGTTGCAAAACAGAACAGTTGCTGCTGGGGAGGAAGGGATAAGGGCAATAATTAAAAGAGGTCAATAGTTTAGGCCCATTGACTCCCATTTTGACAGCCTTTGGATAGATTTGTTGCAGTAAGAGGTTCAGAGTATGGATCTGATGTCCAAATGCACTATATATATATATATATATATATATATATATATATTCACAGCATAACCCAGCCACTGGGGATGCACAAGCCAGTGCATTTCTTTGTGCCAGTCCCAATCCCAGATAAATGGGGAGGGTTGCGTCAGGAAGGGCATCTGGCATAAAACCTCTGCCAAAAATTACTGATGCGGAGAACTTTTCATAATTACATACCGGATCGGTCGAGGCCTGGTTTAACAACAACCACCACCAGTACTGTTAGCCAACAGGGTGCTGGCAGAAATTGGGCTACTGTTGGCCGAAGAAGAAGAGGAGGGGGAAGGCATGCCTGAAGGCAGGAAGAGAGGAGGAAGGTTAGGAGTGTAGTACTGAGGGTAGGAACTTTGAATGTTGGCAGTATGAATGGTATATGGAGAGAGCTAGCTGATATGATGGAGAGAAGGATAGTTGATATATTTGTGCGTTCAAGAGACCAGATGGAAGGGAAGTAAGGCCAAGTGTATAGGAGGCAGGTTCAAATTGTTCTATCATGGTGTGGATGGCAGAAGAAATGGGGTAGGGGTTACCCTAATGGAACAGTATGCCAAGAGTGTGTTGGAGGTGAAGAGAGTGTCTGATAGAGTGATGCTTATGAAGCTTGAAATTGATGGTGTAATGATGAATGTTGTTAGTGCATATGCTCCACAAGTTGGGTGTGCGATGGATGAGAAAGAAAAATTTTGGAGTGAGTTGGATGAAGTGATGGTGAGTGTACTCAAGGGTGAGAGACCAGTGATTGGAGCGGACTTCAATGGACATGTTGGTGAAGTGAACAGAGGGGATGCGGAAGTGATGGGTAGGTATGGTGTTAAGGAGAGGAATGCAGAAGGTCAGATGATTGTGGATTTTGTGAAAAGGATGGACATGGCTGTGGTGAATATGTATTTTAAGAAGAGGGAGGAGCACAGGGTGATGTACAAGAGTGGAGGAAGATGCACACAGGTGGATTATATCCTATGAGGAGGGCCAGTCTGAAGGAGATTGGAGACTGTAAAGTGGTGACTGGGGAAAGTGTAGTTAAGCAGCATAGAATGGTGGTCTGCAGGATGATGTTGGTGATCAAGAAGCAGAGGAAGAGTGTGAAAGCAGTGCCAAGGATAAAATGTTGGAAGTTAAAAAAGGGTGATTGTGAGGTGGAGTTCAGGGAAGAGTTAATACAGGCACTGGGAGGCAATAAAGAGTTAATGAATAGCTGGTTAACAACAGCAGAGCTAGTAAGCGAGACTGCTAGGAAGGTGCTTAGTGTGACATCTGGACAGAGGAAGGAGGACAAGGAGACATGGTGGTGGAATGAGGAAGTACAGGAGAGTATACAGAGGAAGAGGCTGGCGAAGAAGAAGTGGGATTGTCAAAGAGATGAAGAAAGTAGACATGAGTATAAGGAGATGAGGTGCATGGCAAAGAGAGAGGTGGTGAAGGCTAAGGATAACGCATATAGAGAGTTGTATGAGAGATTGGACACTAAAGAGGGAGAAAAGGACCTGTACCGACTGGCTAGACAGAGGGACAGAGCTGAGAAAGATGTGCAGCAGGTAAGGGTGATAAAGGACAGTGAGGGAAACATACTCACAAGTGAGGAGAGTGTGTTGAGTAGATGGAAAGAGTACTTTGAAGGGCTGATAAATGAAGAGAATGAGAGAGAGAGAAGGTTGGATGATGTGGGGACAGTGAATCTGGAAGTGAAGCAGATTAGCAAGGAAGAAGTAAGGACAGCTATAAAGTGGATGAAGAATGGAAAGGCTGCTGGCCGAGATGACATACGAGTGGAAGCATGGAGGTGCTTAGGAGAAATGGCAGTGGAATTTTTAACCAGATTGTTTAATGAAATTTTGGAAAGTCAGAGAATGCCTGAGGAGTGGAGAAAAAGTGTTTTGGTACCTATCTTTAAGAATAAGGGTGATGTGCAGAGCCGCAGTAACTACAGAGGGATAAAATTGATCAGTCACAGCTTGAAGTTATGGGAAAGAGTAGTGGAAGCTAGGTTAAGAAGGGAGGTGATAATTAGTGATCAGCAGTATGGTTTCATGCCAGGAAAGAGCACTACACTTGCAATATTTGCTCTGAGACTGTTGTTGGAGAAATACAGAGAAGGTCAGAAGGAGTTGCATTGTGTCTTTGTGGAGTTAGAGAAAGCATATGACAGAGTGCCTAGAGAGGAGTTGTGGTATTGTATGAGTTGTGGTATTGTATGAGGAAGTCGGGAGTGATAGAGAAGTATGTAAGAGTGGTACAGGATATGTACAAGGGTAGTGTGACATTGGTGAGGACTGTGGTGGGAGTGACAGATACGTTTAAGTTGGAGGTGGGATTACATCAAGGATCAGCTCTGAGCCCTTTCTTATTTGCAGTGGTGATGGACAGGATGACAGATGAGATTAGACAGGAGGCCCCACGGACTATGATGTTTGCAGATGACATTGTGATATGTAGTGAGAGTAGGGACCAGGTTGAGGACACCCTGGAGAGGTGGAGATATACTTTAGAGAGGAGAGGAATGAAGGTCAGCAGGGTTAAAACAGAATATATGTGTGTAAATGAGAGGGAGGGTAGAGGAATGGTGAGGATGCAGGGAGTAGAGTTCGTAAAGGTGGATGAGTTTAAGTACTTGGGATCAACAGTTCAGAGTAATGGTAAGTGTGGAAGAGAGGTAAAGAAGAGAGTACAGTCAGGGTGGAATGGGTGGAGAAGAGTGTCAGTAGTGATTTGTGACAGACGGGTACCAATAAGAGTGAAAGGGAAGGTCTACAGGAGGGTAGTGAGACCAGCTATGTTATATGGGTTGGAGACTGTAGCATTGTCAGAGCTGGATGTGGCAGAGTTAAAGGTGTTAAGATTTGCACTGGGTGTGACTAGGATGGACAGGATTAGGAATCAGTATATTAGAGGGTCAGCTCAGGTTGGACAGTTTGGAGACAAAGCAAGAGAGGTGAGATTGCGTTGGTTCGGACATGTGCTGAGGAGGGATGCTGGGTATATTGGGAAAAGGATGCTAAGGATGGATCTGCCTGGTAAGAGGAAAAGAGGAAGGCCTAAGATCAGGTTTATGGATGTGGTGAGAGAGGACATGCAGGTGGTTGGTGTGAAAGAGCATGATGCACAGGACAGGAAGAAATGGAAACAGATGATCTGCTGTGGTGACCCCTAAGGGGAACAGCCAAAAGAAGCAGAAGAAGATATATTCACAGTATGAAGTTATGGGAAAGAATAGTGGAAGCTAAGTTAAGAAGGGACGTGATGATTAGTGATCAGCAGTATGGTTTCATGCTGGGAAAGAGCACTACAGATGCGATGTTTGCTCTGAGATTGTTGATGGAGAAGTACAGAGAATATCAGAAGGAGTTGGATTGTGTTTTTTTTGTAGACTTAGAGAAAGCATATGACAGGGTGACTAGAGAGGAGTTGTGGTATTGTACGAGGAAGTCAGGAGTGTCAGAGAAGTATGTAAGAGTGGTACAAGATATGTACGAGGGTAGTGTGACAGTGGTGAGGTCTGTGGTGGGAGGGACAGATGCATTTAAGGTGGAGGTGGGGTTACATCAAGGATCATCTCTGAGCCCTTTCTTATTTGCAGTGGTGATGGACAGGTTAGCAGACGAGATCAGACAGGAGTCCCCATGGACTATGATGTTTGCAGATGACATTGTGATCTATAGTGAGAGCAGGGAACAGGTGGAGGAGACCATGGAGAGATGGAGATATGCTCTAGAGAGAAGACGAATGAAGGTCAGCAGGACTAAGACAGAATACATGTGTGTGAATGAGAGGGAGGATAGAGGAATGGTGAGGATGCAAGGAGTAGAGGTGGTGAAGGTGGATGAGTTTAAATACTTGGAATCAATAGTTCAGAGTAACGGTGAGTGTGGAAGAGAGGTGAAGAAGAGAGTACAGGTAGGATGGAGTGGGTGGAGAAGAGTGTCAGGAGTGATTTGTGACAGATGAGTACCTGTAAGTGTGAAAGGGAAGGTCTACAAGAGGGTAGTGAGGCCAGCTATGTTATATGGGTTGGAGACAGTGGCATTGAAAAAAAGACTGGAGTTTGAGCTGGATGTGGCAGAGTTAAAGATGTTAAGATTTGCACTGGGCATGAAGAGGGTGGACAGGAATAGGAATAAGTATATTAGAGGGTCAGCCCAGGTTGGAAAGTTTGGAGACAAAGCCAGAGAGGCAAGATTACATTGGTTTGAACATGTGCTGAGGAGGGATGCTATGTATATTGGGAAAAAGATGCTAAGGATGAAGTTACCAGGTAACAGGAACAGAGGAAGGCCTAGGATAAGGTTTATGGATGTGGTGAGAGGACATTCAGGTGGTTGTTGTGACAGAGCAAGATGCAGAGAACAAGAAGAAATGGAAACATGTGATCTGCTGTGGCGACCCCTAATGGGAACAGCCGAAAGAAGATTTTTTATATATATATATATATATATATATATATATATATATATATATATATATATATATATATATTGTTTATATATTGTTTGTTTTTTTTATTTTTTTTTTTGTTTTAGGTACATACAGAGCTATTTATATATATATGTATGTATTTATTTATATATATATATATATATATATATATATATATATATATATATATATATAGATATATATATATATATATATATATATATATATATATATATATATATATATATATATATATATATATATATATATATATATATATATATATATATATATACATATATTACATATTAATGTTTGTATGTATATATATATATATATATATATATATATATATATATATATATATATATATATATACTCCATGCACTTATACATTTATATATATGTACAAAGCTTGACTAATGTTAACAAACCTTTTCCTTACTGTTGAACGACTCTACTGACTGATATGTTTGAAAAAACATCAGACAAATCTACAGTGCCGATGGCTTGGTGGTAAATTGCTGTAGCTATGGTGTACAGGATCCTGGTTTCAAGACTCACAAGGGCTGATTATTCTGTTGCTGGGAAGGACAATGGCTGTTGGATACAGAATGATTAAGGCACTTTTAAGAAGTTGTAAGCGGGTTTGTGCGACGGTAAGCAATGCTAACTTCCGATTAATTATGCTTACAGACAGCCTTAAAAGTGCTTAATCTGTGTAGACATCACTTAGCACAATGCAAACATGCTTAGTCCCGCTTACTCCAGCAATTTTTTTAAAAGAAAAGAAAAAAGAGGTGATAGAAAAGTGATGAAAAAGGGGGCATGAAGAGGAAAAACAATATGAAAGATAGCTAGGGATGTGCAGGATGGTTGTAGGGAAGGTCCATAGCTGTCCATTTCTTCTACAGCAAAAGCTGTGCATCTGTGCATATACTGCATTTGGAGGTAAATTTGGAAACTCAACCCCCCGAAAGAGGTGTGAGGACAACAATAATGTGTTGTGAAGCCAATTAGAATAGATTATATATGTTCAGTGAACTTGTGTGTGAAATGGACAGCTATGTATGGGGTGACATTTTTTTGGGAAACAGATTGCCCTTTTTTTCTATGGTAAGAGTAGGATGTTGGGAAAGGATAGTAGGGACATGTTGGGGGAGGACAGTAGGTACATTTTGCACACATTTCACACACGTGTCCACTGAACAGCTATGTATAGGGTGACTTTTTTGGGGGGGAACAGATTGCCCTTTTTTCCTATGGTGAGATTGGGATGTTGGGGAAGGTTAGTAGGTATATTTGGGGAGGTAGGTTGGGTAGGAAGACAGACAAGACAGACAAGACAGCATACAGGGGTGGTATATGACACATGTGGGGGTAAACACCTTGGACAGGGAATGGGGTTTGGTAATCAAAAGCACACAAGCCCCCAAATGGATACAGTTGGACTAAGGTCCCCACCCATGGGCAGTCACCACTGCAGCTTCACGGCCCCAAAAGTGGCTGTGCTAGAGGCTGAGCAGGAGGGGCAAGCTGACCCTCTAAATGCCATATGGCCGTCAAGCTGACGTAGCAGACCTCCCAGTTCTTTGCGGAGCTCTCTATGCACCAGACCACAGACCTGGCTTCAGGTGACAGGATCCTGTCCATGCCTGCACTCAGAGGGGGACAAACCCCATCCCCTGAGGTAGTTCCACCTGAAGGTGGTGCAGGACCAGAGGACAAGGAGGTCCTGGGGTGGGTTCCAGATGTGCTGGGGCCTGCTGCTATGGCGAGATGAGGTGGGAGAAGCGGATCCACTGGGATCGGCCTTCCCAGGCGTACTATGGTGTTGCAGTTTTAGAACATATGTTGGTTAGTAATGGTAACATCCCAGGATTAGTTATAACAGCATGTATGAATATTCTCATTAACCCAAAACAACAGATTTGGAACATTTGCATAGCAAGCAGAACACATGCATATATGGAACCAAACTGGGCATTACACCGGCATGCAGGTTACATTGATAGCAACAGGCCACCGATATAGCATTTGAAAAGGGAACATTAATTGGAAAACATTTCAACATTCGTAGAACAATAAGACACATGTCCCAATGGTAGGTTTGGTGGAAAACGTACCCATTCATTTATGTGTTTAAATTATTGGTGAAGATAAGGTGGGGAGAGAGAAAGAGATGTCAATTAACAACCGTAGATTCTTGCAGTGATCAGAGCTTTTATGATTATTTCTCTAATCATTACTCTACAGGTATTATTACAACAACCTATGGCTTTGGGTTGGGCAGTGGTATGTTTGTACACAGTGTATAATTACAGCCGTTTTATAGCTACTTTATACCTTCTCTTACCTGGAAGACCTGTGGAGGGAATTTCTGCTAACACTACCTGACTGTTTCTATCCATATTCACATAGTCAGGGTTACATATGTGCACTCATAGTGTGTGTGTGTATGTGTGTGTGTGTGTGTGTGTGTGTGTGTGTGTGTGTGTGTGTGTGTGTGTGTGTGTGTGTGCGCGCTACTGCCATTCTCTGCGTTGATTTCTACCTGTCACCCTGGTTGTTGGCAGCAGGGACCAGTAGCTGTGACAGCATGACACTTTTGCACATTTCTTGGGGGAAACTACTTGGTGTATGTACTTATCTTGCTGTCATTTGCAGCCTTGGGGGTTGGACCATGGGTATTGGACACAGTATAACTGCAGCCTTCTTATAGCTACTTTAAACATTCTCTTACCTGGATGACCTGTGGAGAAAATTTCTGATAACACTACCTGACTGTTTCTACACATATTCACAAAATCCTAGGTGAAATTAAACATACAGCTTACTACCATTCCCGGGATTTGAACCGTGGCTGTTTCTGCTAAAAACAGAACAACTTTGTGCTTCATCAGAACAAGCTATTGAGAACTTGCTGTGGTTTCCTTGAATGTTTTCTGTCTAATTGTCTCTTGGTTGTACAATCTGACCTTATAATTATGACATTCTTATACATACATTCCTATACATACCTTTTAAGATAGCACAGTGTGGAAAACAGTGGTTAACACAACATTACTATTCAGACATCAGATCTTTTTGCATGAAACATTTCATATCAGTTAATCTCTTGTCTTACAGAGGTACTAACTTTATCAGATTAGACTTGATTGTTTAATGCTTTCAGAGCTACAGTTGCTCTGCATAACCTGTACACATTTCACTTCATACAATACCAGAGTAAGCACAACCAGTCCAGGGTTTTTAATTTTATTGACAAGCAGTTACAGTTTTATTTATATATAACCTATATGAGTCTATTACTGTAATATTGTTTGGTTTATTCAGTACAAACCATACCCATTTGTACTACTTCAAGGTGACATTCTACACCTTTATATTTATTTGGGATGAATACTACAAGCTAGATTGTTACTCACCAGCTTTGCAGCACAAACTTTGAAACCTGTTTGCATGGGCTTCCTTGTTCACAACCCACTCAGCTGGAGTTGTAAAGAAGATAGATAAACATTTATGCATACCTATCCATCACATACACAAGCTGGACTTTGGCAAACAGTTATTGATATGAATACTTACACATGCCTGGGACATCATTCCTCTGCCGTGCTTCTTGGACCCACTGGTCCAAGAGCTCCTTCTTCCTCTGCTTCAAGTCAGCATCATGGTGCCGGACCTCCTCACCAGTCTGTGGGATGCCAGTGTCACTGGTGAGATTGTGGGCAAGACTTTCCCAGGTGTCCACTTTGTATTGGGAGCCCTGGTACTAGACCTACAGCAGTCTCACATCATGGTTTTTAACAAGGAGTCCTACCATGACCTTGGACTCCTGTATGCCCCAGCGCTGTACCCTCTCCAACACCAGCCATACAGCCTACAGTGGGGAGCTACAACCAGTTATGAGCTGTATTCCCTCCTGTGAGGTTTAAATATGGCTGATTTCCCACCCTTTGCTGTGATTGGATGGTTTTGAATATGCTAAGCTAAGCTAAGCATCGGGCAAACCTGCTAAGCAGGTTTGAGCACTGCTTAGAGGGGTAAATGCTAAGCACTGCTTACCAGAGTGCAAATCTGCTTAGCTATGCTAGTTTTTACTTATAATTTATATATAAGCAATGCTTATTCTGGCTAAGCATAGCTGAGCACAAGTTAGCATTGTTCAGCTTTCCTTTTACAGACTATCAGCATTATGGGGTTGATTCCTCATAATGACATATTCTGATATGTATGTTTACCTTCCATTACATCCCCAGTTCCCCCTTTGGGCTTTCTTTACAATACATTCTTTTGTGGCTATGCTGTATGGGACACTTGTGTTTATATCAGGGTTTCACATCTGTACTACACCGACACCTCACATTTGGACCTGCTACACTACCCTGGTTAACAAATATATATATTATTCACTACCTCCTAATAACAAAATATATGTTTGTGCTTTTTTACAGCTGAAAATGAATGGTCTGAATGGAGTCTTGAACTGCAAATGTCTGCTTGCTAATCAAAAGCTCTAACCACTATGCTATTTTACTTTACACTGCTTTGGCCATATATTTCTATTTACCTCATTGGGATGTGTAAGCTAGGCTGAGCATAGGTGCATGATGTGCACTCCTGCTCAGCTACACTTAACCTTTATTGCGGACAGTAAAAAAATGATATATGCGTTTTATTTTTATTTACTGAGGGAGTTTGCACATTGCTTTCTGCACCATTATTTGTGTATTGGTCTTGCAAACTTAGAAAGTTGATAGACTAACAGGCTTTGAAGTTGCACGACTTTTCTGAAGGGTATGATGTCTGGAAATGTCTCTCATTATTTTCCACTAGTTTGCCAGATCACTATCATGTTCTGGACTGTGGACCATGAATTTGGGGCACAGATCTGCATACCTCTCAACTGTACAGATTTTCACAGAATATACAGATTTTTGGCTCATATTCTTGGCCTGTTCCTCTTTTTTCCTGGCAAGTCACTGGGATGATCTCAGGATTGAAGTCACTAAATAATGACATAACATTTGAGTTTCAGACTTCAAATCCTTCAGAATGTTAAAACAAACCCCGTTACTCTCTAGCAACTTACTTTATAAGGGCAATATTTAAAATATGTCCCTATTTGTCCCCCCATTTTGTTGAGCATTGTCCAGATTTCTGGCATTAAGAGGTTGAGGACCAGTTTGGGTTTGTGAAGGGCTGATGTTGTCTCCTGAACCTGATTGAGTTCTTCAAATCAGTCTCCAGAACTGTTGACGAGGGTAAGATAGTCCACACAGCCTATCTGGACCTTGCCAAGGCCTTTGACACCACCCCCCACTCTGGAATCATAGATAGACTTGCTAAGCTGGGCATTAATCCCTTGATGGGTTGCCAACTGGCTTACTGACAGAACCCACACTGTAAAAGTAGCCGACTCCATATCCATCTCCAGACAAGTGACTAGTGGCTACCTCAGGGTTCAGTCCTGGGACTGCTCTTGTTTGGCATCTACTTCTCTGAAGTACAGGCCAACACTAAGGGACTCTGGCTAACAAAGGTCACAGAGGACTGCAAACTGGGAGCCATTATTGAATCCCCAAATTATGTGGATGCTCTACAAAAGGGCCTTACAGAAACAGATGCTTGGTGCCAGAGCTATGGGCTCAAGCTCAATGCCAAGAAATGTATAGTTATCCCCTATGGGAAAAAATGTGTACCCATGAATTACCACATAGGTGGCAGTACACTAAACACCAAAAATGTGATAAGAGACTTAGGGACACAGGTGGACAGTGGTCTCACCATCGATAACCACATCACCACAATGGTCAGGAAATCCTTCTATGTGGCACACCTCATCACTAAGGGCATTTCATCCAGAAAAAAGGAAGTCATTGTCCCACTGTACTCATCCCTCATTAGACCCATTATAGAATACAATGCCCCATTTGGTATGTACCTCTCAAGGCATCTGCTACAACTGGGAAGGCCGCAGAAATACATCACTAAAAGAATCACAGGCCTAAAGCAGATGTCCTACACTGACTGCCTTAAAAAACTCCAGCTATACTCTGTTGCATATCGTCTACTCAGAGGCAATCTCTGCTTAACATACAAGGCCATGTCAAACCCAGAGCTGTTGGACATGCTACACTTAAAGAAATCTCAATCCCTGAGAGCCACACACTTCAGGGATCTAAACTGTGTCATCACAATAAACAAAACAAGCTGGAGTGATAGGTTCCTGACCAAAGATTCCCTGGACTCTGGAATAGACTGCCCATACATGTCAAGTAGAGCGCCTCTTTGGCCCTCTTCAAAAGGAACCTTGATGACTGGATGGTAGAAAGGAAATTCACCCCGGAGATCATATCAGTAGCCCTGCTAGACAGGGGTCCAGGGAAGTAAATAGTGTGGGAAGAAATAGCCAGGGAATTGTTATGGCTAGGCTTGTATAGGCCCTAGGGCCAATAGCCTAGTACCATCCTATGAACCTATGAACCTATGAGAGGTATGCATATCTGGACATTCTGTGAAAATCTGTATGGTTGACAGGTAAGTGTGCATTTGCACACACTTCCTGCTTCTGCAGGATACTGATGTGACGTACACTGCTTTAGCATTACAGGGAGTGTGTCACAGAAGCTGTATTGCTTTCCTTTTTGTAGGTTTTATTTCAGTGTCCACAGACACTGAAATTATTTATTTTACATTTCAGTGTCTGAGCACACTGAAATACTGGCATAATATTAGAACTACACTCTAATATTATGCCAGCATGGCTTAGAAAGTGCCGTACAGCACTTTCTGAACACAGGGGGCATGTTTATTGTCCATGCACTGCACAGACATGACTTACACACAGAACCATGACCGTATTAGAGCACTGCAGTGCACTTTCATGAATATGCATGGAGTACTGCTGTGCTGCACAGGAACGGTTCCTTCATGCAAGAATAAGCTATTCTTGCATGGAAGTTTGCTCAATCCGGGGGGCAGGTCTACAGTCATCTGCCAACATAAAGAGCTATAGATCCTTAACGTTTGCTTTGACCTCTAGGAAATAAATGCTAAAGAGGAGTGGCCCAAGCACTGAAGCCTGGGGTACACTACTTGTTAACAGGTCTTTTGGAGGAGATAGAGCCACCCACCCTAATTTCCTGGATTCTGCTTGTTAGCCAATTTACTATTCAGGGAGTTATGTAAGGGTTTACATTTAACTTGAAGACCCTATCTATGATGCCTAAATGTGGGATGATGTCAAACACATTTATGATGTCCAGATATGTGGTTGTACCAGTTTGCCTTCATCCATTGCTTCCATAACTTTTTGAAATAAGTCAGCCATGTTAAGTAGAGGGAGGGGTTGACATAATGGTTAAGGTCCTTTCATCACAGAAAGTACAGGGTTTGATTCTGACTGCTGGTTATTGGCTAATTTTGTAATAGTCTGCATAGTGATAGCCCAGTATTTGCCTATGAACCTAGATAGGCAAATCTCCTCTTGATGAATCTGATCAAGAGTGTGTAAGTTGCCTACATCTGTATTTACTGATTCTGTACTGATCCTTTCCACAGCCTTACAGATAAGACTGGTCAAGCTTACGGGTCTATAATTACCTGAGCCAGTTGATGCTCCACCATTATGCAAGGGAATGAAAGCTGCTGTCTTCTATTCATCAGTACCAAAGCCTGTTTGAATCCTGATATTGAAAAGCCTATGCAATGGGTCTGACAAGTCCTGCTTCAGGCTGACCAGTAAGCAGCCTGTATATTATACAGACATATGGAGGTTGAGTTTTTGGCCCTTTACAGGACTTCAGTGACTTTTTTTTTTTAATTTCTAGGGGGAGGGTAGATGCAGGTGTGTGGACATGAAATATACAGGGGAAAGGGGGTACATTTCGGCTAAATTTGTCTGCTCATAGAATGGCTAAATCCTCTGGATCAGAATATTAGATATTGTTTACTGTTAAGTCTGCACAATGCTGTGCATTGTTTTTGAAATTTCTAACACAGTCAAACAAGTCTTTGTGATTTTCCTCTACTTTTGTTTGATTTGATCAGGGTCTGGGGATTTGTGTTAACTCATTAACTCTGAGTACCTTCTCATGGGTCCTGTGTGTTTAAACCCGAGCGCACCATGAGAAGATAGAAATTATCAGCTGTTATCCCTGAGCGCCTTCCACAAGTGAGAGAAAAGTGTACTGCAAATTTGTAGTTCACCTTAATTTAAAAAACGCTGAAATTGTAACTGAAGGTGAATTGCCTTATAAAGTTAAGATTCAGCATGTTTTTACATTAAGGTCACATTAAAGTTCTTACAGAAAATCTGTTTATAAAGTGCTCGATAAAGCAAGTGGTGACAACCAATCGGATTCTTGCAATCCAAGCCACCACTTGCATAGCACCTTCACCCCCAACCTAAATTTCTATTGTTTTTTTACCTATAAAAAAGAGGGTCCAGCAACAGGTATTTCTTTTATTTCTGCAAAGACTTGGAGATTTTGTTTGCTACTGGATCCTCTATTTTTGTTCCGGATTCGGATTTCATGGACCGCCATATAGGCACTACCAGGCAGTTCAGTTCAGCTACCTTATTTTCCTCCCAATTAGTGGTATCTCCTACTGAGACAATCTTTAAGAGCACTTATTTCTAGTTATATACAGAGATACCTGTAATGTAAAAAAAATATATATATATATATATATATATATATATATATATATATATAAAATGCTCCCACAGGCAGTTTACTTCAATGTTCCGTCAGGGGGTGTGCATTAATGGCTTTTATTGAGTTGTTGCCAACTCCTTTTTTCCAGTATTCCTGCCCAGGGCTCTTCGTTTCGCCATCTCCTTTTTCAAACCCCCCCCCTGGATTTTTACCCACCCAGACCTCTCCCCTCACCCCGGAGACCCTTGTCTCTGCCCACCCACTGACCATTGCTGTGCAAAACTGCTACCAGAAGTGTAATTAGGGTTGGGTATTCGAAAGTTGTCCCCGGTGCAAGGTTTTACATGGGGTGATCAGCATATGCCGATTGTTGCATCTCACATCAGGTTATATGTAAAAAAAAAAAAGTGGGCCCGCTCATCATCTGCCCTTCCCAGCTGTTGGTGTAGTTATCCAAGAGCTCCGTTTTCTCCCTCTAGCATTTCTCCTCATGCCGTAATGTTGACCACATCTGGCTTTTTCACAGTCAACAAATGTTTCAAATTGACATGGTGCTGTTGGGCAATGAGCTTGTATGTTTGTGTGAAGGTAAACAGCCACCGCTAGTAATTTTATTATTTTTTTTGACACACACACTTGCAGTCTATTCTCTACTGCCATATGCAGACAAGTGCTGCACATCCAGGTCTCCACTGTAGTGTGCTAAAAGGGCATAGATAAACAGAACTACTGAAAACACCCGTGACATTTTTGGGGAATTGAAGAAAGGCCAAGTTATAGAGATCGTCTATGTATTTCCTGCTCATATGACATGGGAAAAGAAGGGTAATCCAGGTTGCTAAAGCGGAGTATGTGGCAGCCATCACTCACTTTATCAGCAGGTAAATTTAACACAGACACATTTGCATGATATTCATATTGCACTCTATCCTTGTTTACTGGAACAAACTTCCAGTACTTGTTAAACATAGTAGCATCCTGGTGAGAAGTAAGATGTTTACCTCACAAACTGGTTTGATTCTCACATGGGGTAAGTGGCTAGGCTTACAAACGGCCCACAAGGACAATTGGCCTAGTTCTATAAACCTCAAAGTAAACCGAAGTAATTGGATGGGCAGCCTTCAATTCTTTCCCAGCTTAGCTTGTTTTGCCTTCATTTAGGCTAGGGGGAATTTGAACATTTTTTTTTTTGGTTAGGATCAAAATGGTCTGCAGACTGCCTAGTACTTGTCTATGAACCTATAACACCAAGAAGTGATCTTCTTAGCTAATATTATGACTACCAGTTGCTGGCTCTTACTGAATTTTCTTTTTGGAACATTGCTTTATCTCTAGTGGAAGGTTAAACTGTACTACTTTAGGCAAATTGATGGGTGGTGTATTGTGTGTTTCTGTTTGTCTGCTTATACTGAGGTAATATTAGCTACTGCTTATTTAACTCTGGTTTTCTTGATGTTTAATTGCTGGAAACTGGTATTTTTTTCATTATCTGACTGTGTGCTGTAGATTGCTGTGATTTGCATGGCATAGCAGTAATTTTGTTCTGAGTTGCTACATTGAATACTTGTGCTCCTTTGTGAACTGCAGAAAATTGTTAAACAGATTGTTACATGCTCTACAGTGGAGTAGCTGTGCTGCACACGGTGACATGCCAATGCACATTACACAGTAAGGCACTTTTAGCTCTCACTATATTCAAGGAACCAAACAAATCCACTACATAATATCAGGGAATAGCTATACTG
>NC_056729.1:1293747474-1293847474 GCF_019279795.1 Protopterus annectens | reverse complement strand
CTAAGTAATACCTCGTTTTGAAAAGATTATTTACAGTTCTAACATGGTAAAAGAATGGTGCCTGTATGTTGTACTCATAGGCAGATATCAAAGTTTGTTTCGGACTTAGGTTATGGAAATTATGATTTTTTTCATATTTTGGTAAATAACTTTGCAAGGGAGCATCTCATTGTGTGAAGTAATACCTCATTTTGAAGACAGTGTTACTCCTTACAACATGGTAAAAGAACTGTGTCTGTGCACTGCACACACGTACAGATATCACAGTTTGTTTAGTCTTGTACCAATATGAAAATTATACATTTCCAATACTTCTCATTATTATGCCCATATCTTTGCGAGGGAGCATGGTAATCACACAAATGATGCATCATTTTGAATCTGACATTCAGATGCACAACGTCTACACTGATATGTAGGCTCTGTCTGTTACAGGTGATGAGATATTATGCTTTGTTTATTTATCAATTATGAAAAATAATATATTAATCATATTTCTGTGAATATCTCATGAAAGGAGTGTCACACAGTAATGGTTAAGGTATAATTTTAAAGCTGACATTCATACTAACAAATTAAATTCAAATTGTATGGGTCTGCATGGTACACAGACCAAGATATTGTTCTTTGCTTTTCCAAAAAGGTAAAAAATATGCACAATATCAGCATTCCTTACCAAATATTTAATAATGACTTTGATATGCACTATCAACATTTACACTGTTGGAAAGGTCAGTGTCTGCTGAACAACTTTCGCGTTTACATTTTTAGTGTAGCTCTTATAGTTGAAGAGTTATGAACATTTGTTTTCTGTGTAGTATTACAAATGGATTTTCTGAAAATGAGCTCAGGCAGCACTATGGTTGCCACCCGTCCCGTTGTCAGCGGAACACTCACGGTTTGAGTCCTCTCATCCCGCTTCCCGCGCTCACCAAGCGTGGGACTTTAAAAGTCCCGTTTTTTCCCCTTTGCGCTTCGCATTTTAAATTGCCGTGGAAAAGCCGAAAATACTTCCGGTTTTTCCACGGCAATCTTACGTCACCACCCGGACTTGCAGTTAGAGGGATTCTCTGCTAGGTCCGGATGGTAATGCAGCACAGTAATTGGCTGAAGCCATTGTAGGGGGCGGGAACGTCTTCTGAAGAGCCCCATAAAGGTCGCAGCTGTAGAGCACTAAGCTCTATAGCAGCTGCGACAAAAGATCTGATTTTTTTCTCCAGCCGAAGCCAGCATTGAAGCCAGCATTGAAGCCAGCCCAGCCAGCATTGAAGCCAGCCCAGCCAGCCAGCCCAGCCAGCCAGGAAAGAAGCAGCAAGGGAGCCTGCCAGCCCAGCCAGCAAGGAGCCAGCCAGCCAGGAAAGAAGCCAGCAAGGGAGCCAGCCAGCCAGCCCAGCCAGGAAAGAAGCCAGCAAGGGAGCCAGCCCAGCCAGCCAGGAAAGAAGCCAGCAAGGGAGCCAGCCCAGCCAGCCAGGAAAGAAGCCAGCAAGGGAGCCAGCCAGCCCAGCAATAACTGTGAGTGGTAAGTAGATAATTGCATTTTGTGGCTTTAGTTATTTAAAATGGGAATAGTGTGCTTTATTTAAGTTTTTAATGTTTAGAGGTAGATGGGGATGTAGTATGTAGTATTTAAATCTGTGCAGTGGTTATTTTGAGACTTTTGTGCTAGTCTAAAATGGGAATATATTGTGGTTTATTTTTTTTAATGTTTAAAGGCAGATGGTGGGTGCAGTATGCAATATTTAAATCTGTGTAATTGTTAGTTTGATATGTTTGAGTAGTAGTTTTTAAAGATATAAAACCTGAATGTATATGTAATTGTTATTATGCTTGGGGGTATGATTTGGAAGCATTACTTTTAAAAGGCTGAACTGTGTATAGAAGTTGTTTGTTTCTGTTGGGGGGCAGTGAAATATAAACTTAGTGTGACACATTTCTATTGTCGTAGCTTTTTCTGGGTATTGTCTGTATGCATATAGGAATTGTTTGAGCATAGTTTGTACTTTTTTTGTATGGAAATATGCACTATAATGCTGTTTTCAGGAAGTTACGATATACTGTTTAGGTAATTTTTCCTGTTCCTGCAAGTCCATGTCTATGTGGTACAAGTCTACCTTTTGAGGGGGAATGTTAACAGTTAATGTAATTCATTTATTATTCTAGTAGGTACACGTTGCCAATTTGCCAAAGCTGTTTCAAGATTGTTTTCATTTATACTTGTAAATGTGTGCATTTAATTTATTATGCATCTTAATAAGGTTAAAATGTACTGTTTTGCTTGTAATGTGAATATGGGTGTGTTACTTTTACTTGGGCCTGTTTATTGCATTGCTGTGCTGGATTAATACTACTTGTTTACACTATCTAAATTATCTTTAAATGAGCCCTTTGCCTTCAGTGACTTGCTGAATGTGACCACTGCCCTGAGTCTGCAGGATGTAGATGAAGATTATCTTTTTAGGGAGTACTTGGCAATTAGGCCCTCTCTCGAACAGTTATGTAACACAAGCTTGACCCCAGGAGAGAAGTGGCTGAAGCTTTTCAAAGAAGGGTCTGAACTGACTACACTCTATCCGGTAATTGCTAGGGTTTTATCTATACCACCCTCAAATGCATTTGCAGAAAGAGTTTTTTCATTGGTGAAAGGTAAATGGACAGATGTGCGAAACCGATGTAGTGTGGACTTGTTAAAAGCTGAACTAATGATGAGTGTAAATTACCGGATGAAATGTTATGACTTTTACTCAAATATTATTTCAAATCGGGCCCTTCTTCAAGCCATAAAATCAAATTCAAAATACACTTTTAAAAAAAAGTGATTTATTGTACTAGGGTGCAGTTCGTAATTTTGTGTTTTTCTTTGTTTAGCATTAATTTGTACTAGGGTATGTAGTTTTGTGTTCTTTGCTTTAGCTTTAATTGACAGTCTTAATTTTATGCTTGGCTTGTATGTGGTATGTAGATTTTTTAAGTTTTCTTTCTGAATAGCAATGGATGGTTTATGAATTTACTTTTTAAATAAACAAGTTTCTGTTTAATGAGTAGTGTGTTTTTAATTCCTTTAAAGTTTATTGTTACAACTGATTAGTGTGTGTGCAGTAATAGTTCACTTCATTTAAATGGTTTGAGTTTTCAGTATGCTGTAATGTCACAATGTTGCATCCATAACTAATACTGCATCTCCTTTAACAACTCTGGTGATGTCGTGGTGGGGGTGTGGCCAGTGTCATGGTGGCCACACCCCTATCCTGTTGACCACACCCCATGTCCCACTTTGCCCTTGTTAAAAGGTGGCAACCCTGGGCAGCACTGTTGTTCCTATGGTGGAATTAAGCAGGCAGCTTTTTCTGAGCTGCTCCGGAGTGAATGAGTTAAGTTTATCAAGACTGTTTTTTTGTATCTTGAGAGTTAAATTTATTTTTCCATGCAATGAGTTTTTTTCTTTTATAGTAGACTATTTATATTTGGGTTCCACCACAGAGGCTTCTACTGGTTTTACTTCAGAATAGGCTACATGCATCTATGCAGCTGTTTATATGCAGATAGTATTTGGTGACAAAGTATTCTGCATAAACAGTGGGGTTATCATGTTGTAGTTGAAATCTGAATTTATTCGACATCTGTCAGTTTTAGCAGATTAGCTTTCACATAATCTCTGAAAACAAAGTCACAGAGTTATTGGATAATGCTTGTGGGTTTAGTCTTATGGTGAATGTGAGTGGTCTAATTTCACAAGGGCAAAGTGACAATTAGAGAAGAACAAGGCTTCTCCAGATTGGTAAGGACAAAGTCCAGAATTTTATCACCCCTTGTTGGGGAGTGGACTAGGTATTCCAGACATGCAGTAGAGATGAAGTCCAGAAATTTCTAGGTACACATATTTGAGGTTGTGTAAGTCTCCTAAATAATGGAGGGGTAACTGAAGTTTCCAAGGAGAATGGTGTTTGCATTAATGTGTATAGACTCCATACTAGTTCAGTAGGAGGTATGGGCTGAGGGGAACATAAAGGGGGTCATAAAGTAACTATGGTATAAGGTGTCTTGTCAGTATTAAGTTGAATGTGAAGGAGTTCTAAACCATTATCTTGTATAATGAGTCTGGAGGTAAAATGCTTTCCTAAGAATATGGATTCATTTCTACAGTTAGTGCCTTCATCTAGAGTGAATGTACTTTAGGTATTAAAACCCTGCACTGATGGAGTGCTGTCAATGCTTTCAAAGTGAGGAGTGCTTGTAGGGAGTGGAGTTTTTTTGTTAAGGCATCTAGCACTGAACAGCAATTTCTTTATGTTATCTTGATTCTGTTTTGCTAAGTTGGAAAACTTAGGAAAGAAAATGGGAAACAACTGGTATAACAACATAATGGGAAATAATTGGTATTTCAACTTGATTAGCCTATGAACTGTGAACATACATTGTACAAACTGATAATGGTGCCATTGTGAGATATAACCAGAGACATATTTAGGCCACTATTGAGGACTCTCAACCAGAAATCCACATCTCAGAGAGGCATATTCAGGTATTAAAACCTATGATGATGTGCTCCTTAGCTAACCAGTGTATGCCAATCCCATCAAATGTACTGACACAGCCAGTTATCCAAGATAAAGGTGGAAATTCTGAATTAGGGACACGTCATGAGTTTACCCAAAGTACCTTGAAAATGAGATATGACTTTGCCAAATGCTATCCAGTCTTGTCCAACTACAAATACTAGAAAATACTCTTAAGAGCTATAACTGTTTGTCTAATCCTATTTCTTCTACAGGTTATATTCCTGTATGTGTGATATATATATATGGATCCCCTACACTTCACCGACACGCACAACGCCGACACACAAATCACCGACACCAAAAGACCGACAACACAGATGACCGACAAGGTGAGAACCCGACGGACTCGGTAAGTGTGCGATAGAGTGAGGGATTTAGTGTTAGGGAGCGGACAGGTAAGTGTGCGATAGTGAGGGACTGTAGTTTTAGGGGCGGGTTAAGTGAGTTAGGGTTAGGGTGCGGGTAGGGTAAGTGTGCGATAGTGACGGACTATGTGTTTAAGGGTGGGTTAAGTGAGTTAGGGTTAGGGTGCAGGTAGGGTGTGTGTGCGATAGTGACGGACTGTAGGTTTAGGGGTGGGTTAAGTGAGTTAGGGTTAGGGTGCGGGTAGGGTAAGTGTGCGGTTGTGTCAGACCTTAGGGTTAGGGTTTGGGTTAAGGTTAGCATGTATGGTTGTGTGTATTGTCGGTATTGTGTGTTGTATATATATATATATATATATATATATATATATATATATATATAGATATATAGAGTGCAGCTATATTTGTTTGGAGAAAATCAGTTGATTCTTTTTACCATAACATCAAGAGATGATTTAGTGAAATGTTTTTTCAAATGAAAATTACATAACTACCTCCAACAGTGACCTTTCTAAAAAGCACTAGTTAAAATGAGTACTAAGTTTGAGGTCCTATGCTTTCCATGCTACATTTAAAATTGATGATTATGTGTTTTAGACATATTAAGTCATTTAAAGACAACTTCTCCTTCTCCTCAGGGGAGGGAGGGGTAATTATAGCAGTTGTGACTATAAGTTTCCAGTGTATATATGTATAAATATGATCGTACCCTTAAGAATACTTCTTACCCAGCATGCATATAGCTGTCAGTTCATAACTGAAGGAGAAGTCATGACAGTAGCTGTGTTTTCAGTATGCTGCAGTTCTGTGTAGAATTAAAGCAGTGTCATAATCTTGAAATCTTGACTCTGGTACCATGGGTAAACAGCACAAATCAGGGCCTGGCACCATAAGTTGAAGGTATGACATCCAGTAACTTCTCTCAGTGGATTTTCCTTACAATTCTTGTGGAAGAGACATGGGGCTGCACTCCTGGGGAGCTCTTCCTTCATATCAGTATTTTGTAGCTGTATTTTTGTTGCTCCTGAAACTTGAACATCCATCATTGTCTACATCCAGACATCTCTCTTTCCTAAATCGAGCATTACAGGTTCTGGGTTTGTGGGACTACGTTACTGCATGTTGCCAAAACTGTTTATTAATGGAACTTTTTTCTACTGGAGAGGTTGGTCTACCTGTGGTATTAACACATTGGGAGATGTTACTCATTTCAGTGCTGGTTGCTCTATGTCTGTTCCATTCCCGTATTTAAAGGAAAATAGTGCATTATCCATTTAGTTTTTAGAAATGTCTACAAATATGTGATGCACATTTTCATTCTAGTTAAAAAGTAAAAAGAAGTTAAATCATGATCGACTCATCCTTTAAAATATCTACTAAAAGACCTACTCAAACATTATGGCTAAATGGTCCCGATTAAATCCTTCTCAAGGTTCATAGATATTTTCATAGGTAACTACTAAGCTATTTTCCCTTGTGGGCCATTTTACACCTAGCCAGTTTTTCTCAGTTGTGAGAATTAAACCATGTACTTTGTATCTGTGAGGTAAAACCTTTAATCATTATACCAATCCTTCCCCCAACAGTCCTGCATCCTGCCATTTTTTCATGTCCAAAATACAAGAATCCCATATCATCTCCAGGTATGTGATCTGGACATAGTCTTTCATTCCTTAACATATCTGCATCTGATTACCTGTTTACATCAGTCAGCATGTAATCTGGAGAAAACACTATCATTTTTGTATGATAGTTATTGGACCCCACAGAACAGCATCATTGTATATTTCTACCCATTATATTTTTTAAAATATCCTGGCAGATTGATTCAGTGCCAACTTCACCCCCCTCTCACCCCCTAAATGGCCCATCTCAATACCGGAAGATTGCCAAATTCCAGTAATAACGGCCACACAGGTACAAAACGCACTCTCTAAAGCCAAGAATACAGCATCCATGGGACCAGATGACATCCCGGGCTGTGTACTACATGAACTACAATATGAACTGGCACCTCACTTAAGTGTCATGTTTAATCATAGCCTCACCTCAGGTTTCGTGCCCACTGAGTGGCGCAGAGCTACAGTTATCCCAATCCACAAGGGGGATCCACCTTGGATCCAGGAAACTACCGTCCCATCAGTCTGACAAGCCTTATCTGCAAGGCCATGGAGCGTATTATCATGGAACTTATAAACAAAGACATTGGCAACCTTCAAACACTGGTCCCCACCCAGTTTGGGTTTGTGAAGGGCCGATCTTGTCTCCTGAACCTGATTGACTTCTTTGAATCAGTCTCCAGAGCCATGGATAAGGGTAAGGTGGTCCACACAGCCTATCTAGACCTTGCCAAGGCCTTTGACACCATCCCCACTCTGGAATCATAGATAAACTTACTAAGTTGGGTATTAATCCCTATGTCACCCAATGGGTTGCTAAATGGCTTACTGATAGAACCCACACTGTAAAAGTAGCCGACTCCAAATCCAGCTCCAGACAAGTGACAAGTGGAGTACCTCAGGGTTCAGTCCTGGGGCCGCTCTTGTTTGGCATCTACTTCTCTGAAGTACAGGTCAACACTAAGGGACTCTGGCTAACAAAGTTTGCAGATGACTGCAAACTGGGAGCCATTATTGAATCCCAAATGATGTGGATACTCTACAAAGGGCCTTACAGAAACAGATGCTTGGTGCCAGAGCCATGGGCTCAAGCTCAATGCCAAGAAATGTATTGTTATCCCCTTTGGGAAAAAACATGTATCCATGAATTACCATATAGGTGGCAGTACACTAAACACAGGAAGTGTGATAAGAGACTTGGGGACACAGGTGGACAGTGGTCTCACCTTCGATAACCACATCGCCACAACAGTCAGGAAATCCTTCTATGTGGCACACCTCATCACGAAGGGCTTTTCATCCAGAAAAAAGGAGGTCATTGTCCCACTGTACACATCCCTCATTAGACCCATTATAGAATACAACGCCCCATTTGGTATGTACCTCTCAAGACATCTGCAACAACTGGAAAGGCCTCAGAAATACCTCACTAAAAGAATCACAGGCCTAAAGCAGATGCCCCTCGCTGACCGCCTTAAAAACTCCAGCTATACTCTGTCGCATATCGTCTACTCAGAGGCGATCTCTGCTTAACATACAAGGCCATGTCAAACCCAGAGCTGTTGGACATGCTACACTTAAAGAAATCCCAATCCCTCAGAGCTACACGCTCCAGGGATCTAAACCTTGTCATCACAATAAACAAAACATGCTGGAGGGATAGGTTCCTGACCCAGAGACTCCCCAGACTCTGGAATAGATTGCCCATACATGTCAAGCAGAGTGCCTCTTTGGACCTCTTCAAGAGGAACCTTGACGATTGGATGGGAGAAAGGAAATTCACCCCAGGGATCACGTCAGTCACCCTGCTAGACAGGGGTCCAGGAAAGTAAATAATGTGGGAAGAAATAGCCAGGGAATTGTTATGGCTAGGCTTGTATAGGCCCTAGGGCTGATAGCCTAGTACCAACCTATGAACCTATGAAGAAAAAAGGGGGGTGATTGATGATGATGATGATGATTTAATTCCAGTCAAGTTTGCATTGCACTAGTTAACCAACAGGTTCATACTTACTAGGTACCTCCTTCAAAGGAGGACATTCTCAGGACTGTAGCATCCACCCCCTTTAAAAATACAACAGAGTACAGTATCATCCATCTATCTACATACTACGGCAGTAGAACCCACAGCCTTCTGCATCAAAAGCATGCATATTATTCATTGTGCTACTAACAATGCAAGCAGCATTAAACTTCACTACTCCTGAAGCTCTCAGCTCCTTGTAAAATCCACTCAAGACTCAACTATATCTCACAACTTTGCAGCACAAGAAACCTGGAAAAAGCCAAAATTTTTTTGGGGGGGGTGGCAAATGCCTAAAACCAGGGACACATTTTAAACATTGCTTGTATAATCTTGGAAAGTTGCTAGAATAAAATGTTTTGTGTTACCATGAATTTCCTGAAAGCTAGGAAGACTGAAACTTAAATGGCTATCATTATTTAGTGAATTCAGTTCTCACTAATTTGCTAGAAAACTAACAAGTCATCACTGCAGGGATAGGATTTTATACATTTAATATATTTATTTATTATTTTTTATTATGGTTGCTTGTTTGATCATTGAGCATTTATTTAACAAAATACTTTAATGGGGGAGGCTTGGTTGTGATTGGCTTAAGTATGTACTGTATAATGCCATATTTTTCCTTTTATGATTGGCTATTCCCTCTCTTCTTTATGATTGGATATAATGTTTGGAGGCTTGGTGATTCTGAGGGTTGTGATTGGCTACAATGTTTTACCAAGTTTATTTATGTTTTAATGTATTAATTAGTTTTATCTGATGAAGTTTCATATCATGAGACAAAAGCACTTATCTTGAGATTTTATTTGTCTGACAAAGTTCTGTGTCTGCATAGCTCTCAACTGTAGGGCTATCCACATAATGGCCAGAGGTTTGCTTGTTATGTTTGGTCTGTTCCCCAGACAGGTGTTGTCCTTGGAAAATCAGTAGCATACTCTTTTGATTGTAATCAGTAAATGCTAACATCCATGTGTGTTTCTGCTTTCATATCCCTCAGAAAAGATATGTCACAACAAACCCTGTAACACCAGCAACTTTCTCAGTGTATAACAGAAATATTCCAAGTATGACCATGTTTTGGGGCCTATTTCCCCCAGTTATGTCAGGCTTTCATGCAGTAAGAGGTTGATAGGTATGGTCTATCATTATTTAGCACTGTCATTCCTGCTGAGGGCAAAGGCTGGACAACATGTGTAACTCTGTACATTCAAGAGGTCAGTGTATAGATAATGCTCTTAAATGCCCTTGTAACATATTTTATGTGGGGGAGAGTAAGACGTGTTTTAAAACTAGGCTGTAAGAACGTGTGAGAGATATTACTGATAAGAAAGAAGACAGTTGTATTGCTGTGTATTTTTATAAATCTCACCACGAGGATAGTAATGGGTTACAAGGTACTATTTTTGAAAAAGTCTGTATCTCAGTTTCATCAAATAGTCATAAAAGAATAATTGTTATGTACAGAATCAATTTATATTTTTCAATGTGAAACTTTATCCCCTAGGGGGTTAAATGAGGAGTGTAATTGGAGGCTGTGTATTTAAATGTGTAATTAGAAGTGTAAATTGCTTATTGTATGTAAGGGACATATGTCTTGTAATGTTTTGCTTTTTCTCTTTACTATCTTCAGTCATGTTACTTTATTTGCTAAGGGGTCATTGTATGTCTGGCCATTTTGTATGGCCTATCATGTTTTTGTAGCAGCATACTGTTTACTTATTATTTGGAGTGTGGGGCAGATGTCAGTGGCATGGATCCTTTAACATCCAACTGTGCATGCTGCTGGGTGGTCTATTAGTCTATTAGCAGCATATGTTTGTATGGGCATTTTTATACATATATATCTTAATACATATATACATATATATATATATATATATATATATATATATATGTGTGTGTGTGTGTGTGTGTGTGTGTGTGTGTGTGTGTATGTATATATATACACACACACACACACACACACACACACACACACACACCTCAGTATTTATTGGTAATATACATACATATTGTTTTTATATATATATATATATATATATATATACATTTATCTCTCTCTCTCTATATATGTATATGTTTCTTTGCATACATATATTTGTAGATACCAATTACTCCTGATTGCATAGTCCCTTCCCTATTCTAAAGTTGCTGTAATGCATCAGTCATTTCTGTAGCTCAGATGACTTTGTGGTAAATTGCCCATGCTATGGTGTACAGGGTTCTGTGTTCAAGACCTGCAATGGCTGTTTATTTGGCTGCTGGGCAGAACAGAGGCTGATGGAAACAGAGTGATTAAAGCACTTTTAACCAGTTGTAAGTGGGTTTGGGTGGGTTTATGTGATGGTAAGCGGTGGTAACATACGGTTAAACCAATAGGCGCTTAACCCATTTAGGTTTCACTTAACGCTTACCAGTGCACTTATTCACTTAGCTGAGCTAACTGCCTTCATGTTTGAGCAATGATTAAACCTGCTAAGCATTGCTCAGCACTGGTAACCATTGCTCACATCCAGTCTTATAAAATAGCAGAGTAATGACATCATTTAGTAAGTGTATTTGATTTCCTCTACGAAATAGATTAACACATATTGTATTATTGAATTAGTACTTTTAACACTGCTTTTCTATGTAAAATTCGGTACTCAAACCATTAATACTTTCAACACTGCTCTTCCATGTAAAATTCGGTACTCGAACCATGAACCCCTGCATGCAAAGCTGGGACTCTGAGTAGTACACTATCTTGTTCTTGGGGTTTGAGCTGTATGTTTTGATGTATCTCCTATTGGATATTAATATGATATTATTATATTAACTGTAGAGTACTGTGTCTTTTGACCATATCATTGAGGACTGCTGTCATGTAATAATGGTATACATTTCATTTTCATATTTCTATCCTTCAGAACATTCATCCTAATGCATAACCTGTTTGCTATCTATTTTCTCTGTCTGTCCTCTGTGCAGATGGAATGACACCGGTGCTCAGGCTGTGGTAGACTACACTGCAGAATGGGTCTCAAAAGCCATGCCTATGTTCATGTACGATGCAGCCATAAAGGGTATCAGGACTATGGAGACCTCCATGTGTTGCCTTTGAGAAGGCATTACAGACATGTGTGAGGGACATTACAGAGGTGGTGGGCTACAGATTCACAGACAGTAGGTGGGAATACTTCACAGGCCATGACATTTGTAGACAGCTCAACAACATGGGGGACATATATTTAGAATTGTGAACAGATTCTATGTCATTAGTGCTGTTGTACACATAGTGGGTTGAAAGATTGACAGGGTTTGTGCAGACATGCATTTACTGAGTGACTTCATCTCTGACAGTGATATGTCTCTGACACACCTTTCCACTGGCATGCTGTCCACAGACTGGCCACATGTTTGCCTGTTATGTTTTGTCTGTTCCCCAGACGATTGTTGTCCTTGGAAAATCAGTTGTGGACTCTGGGAATGCAGTCAGTAAATACTAACATCCATTGGTATTACTGACTTAATATTCCTCATAAAGGATATGTTACAACAAACCCTGTAACATCAACTGTCTCAATTTATGACAACAATATGTCCAATCTACACCTGTGTTTGTACCTCTGTCCCCAAATGATGTCAGGCTTTGTCCATATGTCATGCACTATGAGGCTCAGAAGTATTTAGTATCATTATTTTTTGCCTTCATTCCTGCTACCATACCAGTGATGTCATAGACCCACAGACATGTTACAGGGAAGAGTACATAGATATGACTCCTGAGCCTGTACATTCTGAAGTTAACTGTACATTTGAGAGGTCTGTGTATGTCCGGCCATTCTTAACACAGTGTCAGGATCGTGTAGACATGTCATGTGTACATGTTATTTGGGCTGTGTATGGAGGAGGGGTAGATGTAAGTGTTATGGCTCCTTTTTTATCTGACTGTGCATGCTGCTCCAGTTTCTGCTGGTCTATTGGCTTTATGTGTTTGTAGGGGCTGACTGAGATATGTCCTGTAGCATAGTCAGGATTCAGACTAAACTGTGAATTGGGCCAGTATATGTAGGGGTCATGTGTGAGTGGAAAATTATGTATTTGTTCACACAGTCCATATACTCTACTGTTTACTTGACTTACTGGTATGCAACTGTGACTGTGGAGAAATTGGTTGTGGGTATGCACTTTCACACTGGTGTCTGTTTTTCAGTGCTGTTACATCCCTGTAGTGCCTGATATATTTGCAAATGCATGTGTAATTCCCCATAGCGGATTTTCTATTTCAATTACTTGTGCTTTTTCAGTGAATATATGTTAGAGCAGACAGCAGGGTGTTACTGCAGCAACTGTGCCAGCTTATCTATGCCAGTATTTCAGATATGTCCCCATTTGTCAGCCTTGGTCCAGATTAATTGCAGTAAGGGGTTTTGAGCATACCTCTCAAAAGGCTGGATTGTTTCAGAATGTCCAGCTTTATTGCTCATACTTCTGGTCTGTTATGTATTTTATTTATTGACATTTGTTAACTGGGTTGGTCCAACTGGGCTTGAGGCCCATTTTCAGTGGAAACCCGAGGAGGAAAGCTCCAACAAAGAAAAATAGTTACATGAAAAACATATTGCAGTTAAAAAAGTTTTAAGCACATACATATATGAGAGATAGTACAAAGATCAAAATAACAAATCTGTTAATACAGCATGAATAAAAACAAAATGGAGAGCTTATATGATAAAACAAAAACACAATATTTATACAAAAGCAATCATGTATTTACATGAGAAAATTATGCATCTGACTTGGTAAGAAGCATTTGACCTTTGCTATCATATATGGAGTTGTGGGAAAAGAAATGAGTGAGAGAAAAAAAAACTAATTAGTGATTTAAGGAGAGTGAAAGGTGCTTATGTTGGGTAGTGGCAGGGACGAGTCTTAGAGTTTAGCATATGGCACTTTAGTTCATTTTTAAAGTGTAATGATTGGGTGATGGAACATAGGTTTAATGGAAATTTGTTCCAAGCAAGAGCAACAGAATATTTATATAGTAGTTTGCCAACTGTTTTCTTACATTGGTAGATGTCAAGTAGTTGCTGGCTAGAGGTACAAATGGTCCGAGGTGGAGTATAGGTAGAGATAAAGGATGAAAGAGATGGACAGGATGAAGGTTTGTAAAGCATGTTGTGTAGCATTTGAAATTGAGATAGCTGGAGTTGTTGGGGAAGCTAAGCCATTGGAGAGAATTTAGAGCAATACAGTTATGAGCATTGTAAGGAGCTTTTGTGATAAATTTAGCTATTTTGTGGTAAGTTTGTTGGAGTTTGTTTAGGGTTGTAGTTTGAATGTTTGTGAGTACTGGGGCGGCATATAGGAGGGAGGGAAGGAGGAATGCTTGTGCCAGTGTTAGTCTAGCATTGTGGGTAGAAATTATTTATTACGATACAGTAGGCCCAATTTCTGGTGTGTTATTTTATACATTAGAGTAAGTGCAGGTTAAATTTCAGTTCATCATCAATTATGACTCCAAGAAGTTTTGTGTGGGTATCGGGTTGGATAATTGTGTTGTCAGAAGATTTAATAGCAAAGGTAGATGTATGGTTAGTAAGAGTTCGGGGAGGAAGAGTAAGAGTTGTTCATTTTGGGGTTGAGGATGAGTAAATTATCAGACAAGCATTTTTCAGTGGATAGAAAGGCATTTTGAGTTAAGGTATGGAGCTCGGTCATATTGTTTGAGATAGAGATAAGTGTGGAGTCATCAGCGTATTGGATGAAAGAGGATTGTTTACAGGATGTGTAGAGATTGTTGGTGAAAACATTAAATTGAATGGGAAGCAAGATGGAGCCTTGGGGTACTCCAGTTGGGACAGGAAGGAATAGTGAAAAGGATGACAGCCATTTGACAGATTGCTGTCTACAGGATAGGTAGCTAGTGAACCAGGCCAGGGAGGAAGAAGATAGATTAAGATTATCAAGTTTAGATAGCAATAGAGGATGAGAGACAGTGTCAAAAGCTTTGGAAAGATCAAGGAAGAGGCAGGATATGCGTTTGTTGTTGTCGAGGGCTTTGGCTATGGTATGAGTGAAGGATAAGAGGGCAGTGGTTGCACTGTGGTTGGGACAGAAGCCATGCTGAGTGGGAGTAAGAAGATTGATTATGCTGGAGGAGGTGGTTAAGAAGCTAAGAGTGAATGCATTTTTCAAGAATCTTAAAGAGGGGGATAGAATGGCAATGGTTTGGTAGTTGTCAGGGTCTGTGGAGTTCCCACCTTTGTGTAATGGAATAATGAAAAAGGATTTCCACAGGGTAGGCACGGTGGATTCTAGAATAGATCTGTTGATTAGTATAGATATAGGACAGGCAATAGATTCAGCAGCAAGTTTGAAGAAGGTAGGAGGTAGATTGTCAGTAGAAGGAGAGCATGGTTTGAACTTAAGAAGCAGAGATTTGATGTAAGAGGTAGGAACAGGGTGAAAGGAAAAGAGAGTTTGGCTTGGATGGTTAGGAGGGGTAAGTACAGCAGGAGTGCTAGAGTTTGAGGGAATGAGTTTTTGGATGGTTTCAATGAAGTGTTTATTGAGGAGGATAGCGGTTTCCTGCGGGGATGTGTTAGGGTAAGGGGAGGGATTTGAGGGACAGCCTGGAGAAAGAATTTTGTTAAGTGTGGAACAGAACTTTTGAGGGTTAGATTTGTTGTTGAGCTGGACAGTGTTATAGTAGGCCTTTTTGTCATTTGAACATTGTTTCACAGCAAGGTTCCTTAGTTGTTTATACTTGAGTAGAAGGGGTAGTTGTTTAGTTTTATTCCAGACTTTCCAAACACTGTCTCTTTCTTGCATAAGGGTCCTACTTTTCTTAGAAAGCCATAGGGCTTGGTTAAATTTTATTCTGACTTTCCTGGAGGAGGCCAGGGAGTCCAAAGTATTTACGAAGATGCTGTTGAACATATTTACAGCATCATTCAGATGGACTTGTCTAAGGACAGACCAGTCTATACTGGAAAGAATAGAGTTTAATTGGGAGAGGTCAAAGTTGGATAATTTGCAGCAATCTCTAAAAAGGTGGGGTTTGTGAATGTGGGTGGTGTGTCTGAGGACAGAGTTAGGGAGATGGTCACTGAGGGAGTTGGGTAAAGTGGTGGGGTTATGATAGTGCTGGGGGGAATTGGTTAGGATCCAGTCAATTGTGGAGCTGGATGAAGAGTTTTTGTGGAGATGGGCAGGTGCTGAAATCAATTTGTGGAAACCATGTAGGTTAATACTATGTTGAGGAGAGTCAGTAGTAATTTTGGACCAATCAATGTTGACATCTCCTAAGATTAGGGTTTCATATGGAATAGTATGGGAAAACCAGGACAGAATGCTCTCTGGGATGGGTAGATTAGTTCCAGGAGGGATATAAATGGAAGCAACAGCAAATTTCTTATGAGAATTATGGTGACAGTTTAGTATGAGAAGTTCTGCTGGGTGGAAGTCAGGAATAGGAGAGGAGAAAGGTGAAAGGTTTAGGCTATTGGACTAGAGGATGTGTACACCACCTCATTTTTTTTGGAACTCTGTCAGAACGAAAGATGTTATAACCAGGTGGGAGAATTTCGTTGTTTGTAATATGAGACTTGAGCAAGTTTCAGATAAGGAAAGAATGTGAGGAGAGGAAAGAGATATCCAGGTATGTAGTTCAGTGATTTTATTTGTTAGGCTTTGAATGTTCATTGACTACATATTTGTTAGATGTTTAGATAGGGATGAATTCAATGCCTGAGAGTGGGGGTGATGAGAGGAGTATAAAGAGGAGTGGTGGTGGTACTACTGAGGGGATATATGACTGTTGGGAGAGGGGCCAGGATTGGGGTGGATGTCACCAGAGCAGAGCAGCTTTTTTGTGAGAAGAAAGAGAATAGTAGTAGGTATGTGAGGTTTAGGAAGCTTTGGTTTAGATTTTTGGGTAGGTGTATGGATTTGACGTAAATAAAGTATATGAAGATGTGGTGGAGAAGCTGAATAGAATTGGGGAAATAAAAAATGAGTAAGTTTTTGCAAAGGTATTATTTATGTGGGAAGTAGGGAGTGTATAAGAGGATTGGAAAGGTGGAAGTGATAAGAGATTAAAGCAGAGAGATTGAACAGGAGTACAAAAGAAATGAGAAGATGTTTCATAGTTATAGTGTGTGCAGAGTGGTTGTAGATAGGGTAGAGTAATCAAGGTTAAGAAGTGATGTAGGGTAGGAGTGACAATCAAAAAGGGAGGGAGTGGATTATAGGCAGGAAGTTGGTGAGTGGATGTTGAGACAAGAAGGGGAGGGAGTGGTTACTATAAAGGAAATTGTAATGGGGTGGGTGAGAATAGGGGTAGGGTAGGGGAGCGAAGTGAGCCTGAGCATAGAGAGGACGAGCGTAGTGGGGCTACACACACAAAGAAAAAGCCACAAAAAACAATCAGAGGAGCAGGTAGATTTGTCAGGCTTGTGAGCAGGAGAGGCAGAGAGGGACAGTAAAAGCTCTTGAGGCAGACTGAGTTATCCCTATAGGGGTTGGAAGCAAGAGTAGAGAGATACAAGGAGCTGGAGATAGCCAGGAAAAGACTGGTAAGAGAGGTAGGGAAATACCCCAGAGTAGGGGCAGCAGACAGTACAGGGAGAGGTTCCAGCAGCAAGAGTGCTTACCAGAGTGCAGAAAAATAGTTAGAGGAGAGTAGGAAGAGACGGAGAGTAGGAATACAATAGGGAAAGCAATAGCGAGCAGTCTGCAGATGTACAGGAGAGTAACCAACCACAGGAACAACTAAAATGTATGGGTAACAGCTAAATTTGTTTACAGATTAAGCAGGATATACTTTGATAGTCAAAATTTTGAAGGGAAAACTCCCATGGAGTGACTTGACAGCAGGTATTCCCAGGCAAGGTGGGTCAGTGGGTTTGGAAACTGGAGAAGTAAGTTGCTAGCCTGAAAAAAAGAAGACAAAAAAATGAGATGAAGGGAATAGAGGGGGGAGTGATTCTTGTAAAGGAGAAAGGACTAGGCAGTAATAGGCATTGAATGTTTAGTGGATTTAATGTATTTGAAAGGTGAAACTGTATGAGAGTAAGAGCAATGAAGTGTAAAAGGGGACCTCTGGGTGGTTACTATGAGGAGGAGGAAGTGCAGGTTTGAGTCAGAAGGTGAGAAAGGTGTGTAGAGTATGATCAGAGTGATATGGTAGAGGTAGTGTTCTGGGAGTATAGCAAGAGAAAAACACAAATGCAATACAACAGTGCAAAATATGTCACAATACTTGTGCAGGAGATCAGTGCAAGTTGTTTAGTACAATTGCAGCAGTTATTCTAATCTAAAAGCAGCAGACTTAGTCAGCAAAATAATTAAGCAAACATTTCAGTGGACCACAATAAATTAAACCGAGTTGGTCACTTAGTACAAAAAGCTGCAGTTAATATATGTTAAAACAGCAAGTGAAGTCAGCAAATAATGAGCTAAATGTTCGCAGACCACAGTAATATTACAGAGTTGGTCACAGGTTGGAACCAGGCTACTTCATACAATTAAATGATATGCATATATTCAGTTACTTTTAGGACAAAAATATGGTCTTATAAGCCTTCAGTGACTAAGAGTCAGTAGGCAGAACAGGGAATAATGCAGAAACAGTTTCCTGGCCTCCTAGTGTAAAAACGAGAGTAAGGAAAGACAACAACAATGCTAGAAATAGGAGAAAAAAGAAAGAAAAAGAAGGCTAAAGTATTACTTCTGATGGTCGCTAGCTGGGGCAGGATGATAAGACTAAATCAGGAGCAATTACTTAATGTAGATAGGGGATACATGACAAAAAAGAAATACAGACAACACCAAGAACAGTAAAATACTATAGGTAGGGGGAAAGCAACTAAATGGAACACAAAATCAACACATGGAAGTAAGGCAACACTATGGTGTTTTACAGATTAGTCTCATTTCTCTGGTAAATCACTGAGATGATATGGGGATTTTTGCCACTAAGTGATGACATACATTTCATTTTCAGACCTCACAGCCATCAGAATATGTATGCTGAATCAAACTGTGTTACGCTGGCAACTTTCTATATTTATAAGGGCAATATTTAAAGGAGGTCCCTAGTTTGGGTCCATTGCCCCCCCCCCCATTTTGACATTCTTTGGACAGATTTGTTGCACTAAGAGGTTGAGAGGTATGATTTTGAGATACAACTCCACTACATGTTCTGAGCACATATATGTGTGTATATATATATATATATATATATATATATATATTATATAGTATATATATATATATATATATATATATATATATATATATATATATATACACACACACACACAGTTTGGGAATATACACACACACACACACACACACACACACACACACATATATATATATATATATATATATATATATATATATATATATAGGCTCATAGGTGTGCACTAGGCTAATAGGCCTTGAGCCTTTTAGAAGCCTAACCCATAGGATTACCCTGGTATCATGCCACCTGACCTTAGCTCTCAGTGCCTCTGTCAAGTGGAGTCACTGGAGTGATCCCCCAGGTGGATTTTCTATTTCCCATCCACTCATCAAGATTTCTCTTGAAGAGGGCCATTGAGGTGCTCTGCTTGACATGTATGGCAAGAGTATTCCATAACATGGGCACTCTCTGGGTTCTGAACGTGCCCCTCCAGCATGTTGTGTTGATTGCGGTAATGAGGATGAGCTCTGTGGAGTGTGTGGTATGGAGGAAATGGGATTTTTCTATATGTAGCATTTCTAACAGAGCTGGGTCAGACATGGCTTTGTAAGTCAAGCAGAGATCACCTCTAAGTAGGCAATATGAGACAGAGAATAGTTGGAGTTTTTGGAGTCTGTCCATATAAGACAAGTATTTAAGGCCTAGGATCCCGTTTGTGAGGTACTTTTTGAGACTCTCCAGTTGTTGCAGGTGTCTAGTGAAGTACATGCCAAATGGGGCATTGTACTCAACAACTGGCCTAATGAGGGAAGAGTAGAGGGAGACAATGACCTCTTTCTTCCTGGATGCAAAAGCCTTAGTAATGAGATGTGCCACATAGAAGGACTTTCTGACCACAGTGGCAATGTGGTGGTCAAAGGAGAGGTTGCTGTCAAGCTGTGTTCCCAGATCTCTTGTAATGCTTTCTGTGTTCAGGGGAATACCATCAATGTGTTAAGTCATGGGAACCTTATTTCTTCCAAAGAGGATGATGACACATTTTTTTGTCATTGAGCTTAAGGCCATGGTTCTGACACCAGTCGTTGGACTCAGTGAGGCCTTTCTGTAGGATGTCAACATGACTTGTGGATTTAATATTAGCTCCCAAGTTACATTCATCTGCAAACCTTGTCAGCCAGAGTCTCTTCGTGCTGCCCTGGACTTCAGAGAAGTAAATGCCAAACAGGAGAGGACCCAGGACCGAACCCTGTGGGACTCCACTTATGACTGCTCAGCAGTCTGACTTGGAGTCAGCTACTTTCACACTGTGGGTTCAATCTGTGAGCCAGTTTGCCACCCACCTAGTGATATAGGGGTTGATGCCTAGCTTAGTGAGTTTTTCCATGATTCCTGAGTGGGGAATGGTATCAAAGGCCTTAGTCACATCCAGGTAGGCTGTATGAAACACCTAGCCTTCATCCACAGCTCTGGTGACTGACTAAAAGAAGTCAACCAGTTTGAGAAGGCATGACCTAACCTTCACAAAACCAAACTGTGTGGGATCCAGGGTTTGGAGATTTCTTATATCCCTGTTTAATAGGTCCGTAATGATGCATCCCATAGCTTTGCATAACAGACTCATCAGACAAATGGGGATATAGTTCCCAGGATCTGTAGTCACTCCTTCTTTGTGGGGAGGGAGGACTGTAGCTGTATGCCATTTGATAGGGACATGAGACTGTGATTGAACAGGGCACACAGGTGAGGTGCCAGTTCACTCTGTACTTCATGTAGAGCACAGCCAGGGATATTGTCAGGTGCCATAGATGCTGTGTTCTTAGCCTTGGACAGTGCTGTTTTAACCTGTGCAGCAGTAATACTGAGTGTCTGGCAATCTACTGGTATTGTGATTGGTCCTTCGGGTGGGGGGGGGTAAAGTTGGCACTGAATCTGTCAGCTAGTATATTGGCAATATACGTTGGCTCGGTATAGGAGGTACCATTGTGCAGTAGCTCAGAGCAAATCTGGGTATTGCTGGGAAGACTCTTTGCATAACTATAGAAGACCTTGTATTTGTCTTTACTATCTGCTGCAATTCTGTTTTCATAGCTAGCTTTGGAGGATTTCATGAGGGCTCTCAACTTTTTGTTGAGGCTAGTAAGGGAGCTTTTCCAGTCCTGGGACTTCACCTTATTCCGCATCACTTTCCTCCTTCTGTTGTAGAGTTTGTTTATGACAGGGGACAACCAGATTGGCTTCCTTTTATTTGGAGGGGAGCATATTGGTTCTATTGGGTATGGTGGAATCCATGCATTTGTGTACGTGTTCACACATTGCAATGGTGTATGATTCGGTTCATGCCTCTATTCTCCAATTGGATGAGTGCGTGAAGTTAGTCAGCTCTGTTTGTAGGAGACTAAAGTTACCTTTAGAAAGGTTTTTCATAGTGGTTATCTTTGCAGCGGGGGGGGTGGGTTGTGGGTTTCCAAGGTGATTAGTTTGTGGTCAGATCTAACCAGGGAGGAGTTGATTATTGGTGTACAGCAGCAGTCACCCATGTTAGTAATGACCAGGTCAAGGATGTTGCAACCTGTAATGGGGGTAAGATTGAGTTGGTGAAAGCCATTGGAATTAATGAATTCCAGGAAATGTTGGGCAAGGGCACTGGTACATGAGTAGCTTTCCCAGTTAATGGATGGGGTTTTTGAAGTCAACCAGTATGACAGTGTTAGGTTGCACCCTAATATTCTCTAGGGTGATTAGGAATGTGGACTGTGAGTCCTGGGACATGGTTGGGGACCTATAGCAGGCTGCGACCTGAATCACTGTCTTACCCAGTCTTAGTTGCACCTGCAGTATCTGTGATGCGTTATGTTGTGCTACCAGTCTGGAAGTGTGTGCATCCTTTATGAATATGGAAACACCATCACCAATGGAACTTCAGTTCATGCTCTAGGGCCAGAAGATGTGGAATGTGAGTTATTGCCTGGTAGTGCAGGGGTGCTTTCTGTTGCCTTGAAACAGGTCTCTGTTACAGCCCAAATGTCGATGTTCTCCATCTTAAGGAGTGCTTTGAGTGAGTGCATTTTCAGATTTAGACTTAGAGCATTGAGCAGCATGACCTCAGACTGCATCTGCTTGTATCAGTTATATATTATTTATATTTATGTCTACACACACACACATATATATAAATATATGTATATATATATATATATATATATATATATATATATCTATATATATACATATATATATATATATATATATATATATATATATATATATATATATATATATATATATATATATATATATTTATTTGCTTTTATACATATATATATATATATATATATATATATATATATATATATATATCTCTCTGTGTGTATATATGTATATATTTTAGATGTATCTCTCTCTGTATATGTACATATATATATATATATATATATATATATATATATATATATATATATAGTATAGATCTTTTCCACGTATATGCATCTCCACAGATATATACTTGTATATATAGAAAACCTGACTGATTCTACAGAATATTTTCTCTGATGTTGAATGACTCTACTGACTGATATGTTTGAAGAAGAAGCAGTATTTTTTTAGAATGCACATGGTGTAGTAGTATGTGGCTATGAGTGTAGTGTACAGGGCCCTGGGTTCAAGATGGCAGAACTGATTTTTTTTTGTTATAAAGCAGCTGTGGTGTACAGGACTCTGGGTTCAAGATTTAGCAGGACTGATTATTTTGTTGCAAAGCAGAACAGTGGCTGCTGGAGACAGTGGGATAAGGGCAATATTTTAAATAGGTCCCTAGTTTAGGCCCAGTGACCCCCCCTCCCCATTTTGACAACCTTTGGACAGATTTTTGCAGTAAGAGGTTGGGGGTATGGTTATGAGGTTCACTACATGTTATGAGTACATATATATATGTGTGTGTGTGTGTGTGTGTGTGTGTGTGTGTGTGTGTGTGTGTGTGTGTGTGTGTGTGTGTGTGTGTGTGTGTGTAATGTGTGTGTGTGTGTGTGTGTATAGATATATATATATATATATATATATATATATATATATATATATATATATATATATATATATATAGATATAGTTATATATATATATATATATATATATATATATATATATATATATATATATATATATATATATATATAAAGATATAGATATATATATATATGAAACACCTTGTCTTCATCCACAGCTCTGGTGACTGACTAAAAGAAGTCAACCAGTTAGAGAAGGCATGACCTACCCTTCACAAAACCAAACTGTGTGGGATCCAGGGTTTGGAGATTTCTTATATCCCTGTTTAATAGGTCCATAATGATGCATTCCATAGCTTTGCATAACAGACTCATCAGACAAATGGGGAGATAGTTCCCAGGATCTGTAGTCACTCCTCCTTTGTGGGGAGGGAAGACTGTAGCAGTATGCCATTTGGTAGGGACATGAGACTGTGATTGAACAGGGCACACAAGTGAGGTGCCAGTTCACTCTGTACTTCATGTAGAACACAACCAAGGGTATTGTCAGGTGCCATAGATGCTGTGTTATTGGCCTTGGACAGTGCTGTTTTAACCTGTGCAGCAGTAATACTGAGTGCCTGGCAATCTACTGGTATTGTGATTGGTCCTTCGGGGGGGGTGGGTAAAGTTGGCACTGAATCTGTCAGCTAGTATATTGGCAATATACATTGGCTCGGTATAGGAGGTACCATTGTGCAGTAGCTCAGAGCAAATCTGGGTATTGCTGGGAAGATTCTTTGCATAACTATAGAATGCCTGGTATTTGTCTTTACTATCTGCTGCAATTCTGTTTTCATAGCTAGCTTTGGAGGATTTCATGAAGGATCTCAACTTTTTGTTGAGGCTAGTAAGGGAGCGTTTCCAGTCCTGGGACTTCACCTTATTCCGCATCACTTTCCTCCTTCTGTTGTAGAGTTTGTTTATGACAGGGGACAACCAGATTGGCTTCCTTTTATTTGGAGGGGAGCATATTGGTTCTACTGGGTATGGTGGAATCCATGCATTTGTGTACGTGTTCATACATTGCAATGGTGTATGATTTGGTTCATGCCTCTATTCTCCAAGTGAATGAGTGCGTGAAGTTAGTCAGCTCTGTTTGTAGGAGCCTAAAGTTACCTTTAGAAAGGTTTTTCATGGTGGTTATCTTTGCAGGGGGGGTGGGGTGGGAGAGATGTGTGTTTCCAAGGTGATTAGTTTGTGGTCAGATCTAACCAGGGAGGAGTTGATTATTGGTGTATAGCAGCAGTCACCCATGTTAGTAATGACCAGGTCAGGGATGTTGCAACCTGTAGTGGGGGTAAGATTGAGCTGGTCCAAGCCATTGGAATTAATGAATTCCAGGAAATGTTGGGCAAGGGCACTGGTACATGAGTAGCTTTCCCAGTTAATGGATGGGGTAGTTGAAGTCAACCAGTATGACAGTGTTAGGTTGAACCTTAATATTCTCTAGAGTGATTAGGAAAATGGACTGTGAGTCCTGGGACATGGTTGGGGACCCTTAGCAGGCTGCAACCTGAATTACTGTCTTACCCAATGTTAGTTGCACCTGCATTATCTGTGATGCGTTATGTTGCGCTACCAGTCTGGAAGTGTGTGCATCCTTTATGAATATGGAAACACCATCACCTTTGGAACTTCAGTTCAAGTTCTGGAACCAGAAGGTGTGGAATGTGAGTTATTGCCTGGTAGTGCAGGGGTGCTTTCTGTTGCCTTGAGCCAGGTCTCTGTTACAGCCCAAATGTCGATGTTTTCCATTTTAAAGGGTGCTTTGAGTGAGTGCGTTTTCAGATTTAGACTTAGAGCATTGAGCAGCATGACCTCAGACTGCATCTGCTTGTAGCAGTTATATATTATTTATATTTATGTCTACACACACACACACACACACACACACACACATATATATATATATATATATATATATGTATATATATATATATATATATATATATATATATATATATGCATGTATTTATTTGCTTTTATATATATATATATATATATATATATATATATATATATATATATATATATGTATAAATGTATATATTTTAGATGTATCTCTCTCTCTCTCTGTATATGTATATGTATGTATATATATATATATATATATATATATATATATATATATATATATATATCTATAGTATAGATTTTTTCCATGTATATGCATCTCCATAGATACATACTTGTATATATAGAAAACCTGACTGATTCTACAGAATATTTTCTCTGCTGTTGAATGACTCTACTGACTGATATGTTTGAAGAAGAAGCAGTATTTTTTTAGAACACACATGGTGTAGTAGTATGTGGCTGTGAGTGTAGTGTACAGGGCCCAGCGTTCAAGATGGCAGAACTGATTTTTTTTTGTTATAAAGCAGCTGTGGTGTACAGGGCCCTGGGTTCAAGCTTTAGCAGGACAGATTATTTTGTTGCAAAGCAGAACAGTGGCTGCTGGAGACAGTGGGATAAGGGCAATATTTAAAATAGGTCCCTAGTTTGGGCCCATTGACCCCCTCCCCATTTTGACAACCTTTGGACCAATTTTTGCAGTAAGAGGATGGGGGTATTGTTCTGAGGTTCACTACATGTTATGAGTACATATATATGTGTGTGTGTGTGTGTGTGTGTGTGTGTGTGTGTGTGTGTGTGTGTGTGTGTGTGTGTGTGTGTGTGTGTGTGTGTGTGTGTGTGTCTGTGTGTGTGTGTGTATATGTATATATTTATATATATATATATATATATATATATATATATATATATATAGATATATATATATATATATATATATATATATATATATATATATATATATATATATATATATATATATATATATATATATATATATATATATATATATATATATACATTTATGTATATATATGTATATATATATATATATATATATATATATATATATATATATATATATATATATATATATATATATATATATATATATGTGTGTATATTTTTTATATGTATAGCTCTACATATATTATGGATTTATTTTTCCATATAACTGCATCTCCATACATATATGCATATATATATATATATATATATATATATATATATATATATATTAAGACTTAAAACTAAAAAAAATAACTAAACTGTTCCTTAGCTTTTTCTGCTTTATTTGTTAATTCGAACTTCTTCAGAGAAATGTCTGTTTAATTACATGATGATGATGATATATATATATATATATATATATATATATATATATATATATATATATATATATATATATATATATATATATATATATATATATATATATGTATTTACTTTTCTATATATATTTTCTATATATATGTATATGTATATATTTTATATGTATATCTCTACACATAAACCAGAATAAAGTAAAATATTCACCAAGGCACCAAAGTTCACCTCAAACAGAATCCACAAGTACCACCAAGGATCAAATTCCAGCAGTTTTCTTTGAAAACACAGATAAAAGGAATGGTTCACAAGTCTTTCTGCATCTACATATATATTTATATATATATATGTATGCATTTATTTACTTTTTTATATATATCTGTTTGTATATATGTATATGCATATATTGTATATATTTATCTTTGCATATAAACCAGAATAAAGTAAAATATTCACCAAGGCACCAAAGTTCACTTCAAACAGAATCCACAGGTACCACCAAGGATCGAATATCAGCAGTTTTCTTTGAAAACACAGATAAAAGGAATGGTTCACAAGTCTGTCCGCAGCTGATGAAGTAACTTGCAAACAAAAACATAGTAGATAGGAGACGTTAATTCCTGGAGTGTATGTGGTTTTTGTTCATTTTCATTAAAGCTGTGGTTTCAAAGAAAACTTCTGGTATTTGATCCTTGGTGGTACTTGTGGATTCTGTATAGATCTACATATATTATGTATTTATTTTTCCATATATATTCATCTCCATACATATATGCATTTATATGTGTGTGCATATATATATATATATATATATATATATATATATATATATATATATATATATAATGTGTTGGCTTTCGCCTCCCTTTTACACTAGATTTTAGACTAGCATTGCTTAGCATCATGCAAACTCGCTTACTGCTGCTTATTGCAGCTTACTCCCGCTTAACACCATGTTAATTTCTTTAAAAGAAATATGCATATATGTATATATACAAAACCTGATTGATTCTACAGAATCTTTTCCCTACTGCTGAATGACTCTATTGAATGATATGTTTGAAAAAGCATCAGTCCTTTCTGTAGCTCAGATGACTTAGTGGTAAATTGCTTTTGTTATGGTGTACAGGGTCCTGGGCTAAAGGCTTATGATTCTGTTGCTAAGCAGAACAGTGGCTGATGGAAATGGGGTGATTAAGGCAGTTTTAAGCAGTTGTAAGCAGGTTTGTGCAGGTTTGCATGATGGTAAGCAATGGTAACACATGGTTAAGTGAGAAACTGCTAAATCTGTGTAGGCATTGCTTAGCATCGTGCAAACTCGCTTACTGCTGCTTACTGCTGCTTATTGCAGCTTACTCCCGCTTAACCGCATGTTAATTTCTTTAAAAGAAAATAAAAAAGGGGTGATAGGAAAGTGGGGAAAAAGTGGGCACACAGAGGGAAAAACAATATGAAAGATAGCTAGGTATGTGCAGGACAGGCATAGGGAAGGTCCATAGCTGTCCATTTCTGATGCAGCAGCAACTGTACATTTGTACAGAATTTGGAGGTGAATTTAGACACTCAAACCCCTGAGAGAGGGGTGAAGACAACAGTAATGTGTTTTTAAGCCAATTAGACCAGATTACATGTGTCCAGTGGACATGTTTGCAAAATGGACAGCTATGTATGGGGTGGTATTTTTTTGTGGGAACAGATTGCCTTTTTTTATATGTTGAGAGTGGGATGTTGAGGAAGGATAGTAGGTATATTTGGAGAGGAAGGTCAGGTAGGAAGACAGACAAGACAGCAGACATGGGCAGGATATGACACATGTGGGGGGTAAACACCTTGGACAAGGAGGGTGGTTGGGAATCGGACACAGATTCGCTGGTATTGTCCTTCTCAGACATGTATGATGTTGCAGTTTTATAATATATGCTGGTTAGTCATGAAAAACACATTCCAGGATTAGTTATAGCAGCATGCATAGGTATTCCCATTAACCCAAAATAACAGATTTGGAACTGCTGCATAGCAAACAGAAAACTTGCATATGTGGAACCACAGTAGGCATTATAACAACATGCAGGTTACATTGATAGCAACAGGCCACCAATGATAGTATTTGAACAGGGAACATTAATAGTCAAACATTTAAATATTTGTAGAATAATAGGACACATGTCCCAACAGCAGGTTTGATGAAAAACATTCCCATTGATTTATGTGTTTAGTTTATTGGAGCAAATAGGGTAGGGGAGAGAGAGAGATGTCAATTAACAACTGTATTGGCTTGAATTGCTCACAACTTTAATGACCATTGCTCTAATCTTTACTCTCCTGGTAGTTCCTCACTTTATATCTACCTATGGCTTGGGTTGGGCAGTGGTATGTTTGTACACAGTGAATAATTACAACATTCTTACAGCTAATTTATACATTTTCTTACCTGCCCGACCTGTGGAGAAGGTTTCTGCTAACACTACCTGTTTCTACCCATATTCACATTGTCAGGGTTACATATGTGCACTCATACTGTTTTTGTGTGTGTGTGTGTGTGTGTGTGTGTGTGTGTGTGTGTGTGTGTGTGTGTGTGTGTGTGTGTGTGTGTGTGTGCTACTACCATACTATGCCTTGATTTCTGTTGGTCACCCTGGGTTTGGGCAGCAGTGACCACTAGCTGTGACAGCATGACACTTAAGGTACATTTCCTGGAGGAGACTACTTGATGTGTGTACTTATCTTGCTGTCATTTGCAGCCTTGAGGTTAAACAGTGGGTGTTGTACACTGTGTATAAGTACAGCCATCTTACAGCTAAGATATGTCTTTTCTTACCTGGCATACCTGTGGAGGGAATTTCTGTTAACACTACCTGACTGTTTCTACACATATTCACATATTCCTGGATGAAACTATGCATGCAGCTTACTACCACTCCCGGGATTTGAACTGTGCCTGTTTGTGCAAAAACTCAAATAAAGTTTGTGTTTCATCAGACTGAGCTATTGAGAAACTGCTATTTCTTCTTTTACTGTTTTCTGCCTAATGCTCTCTTGGTTGTATAATCTGACCTTGTAATTCTGACATTCATGCATGGCAGATAGTTCTTATACTGTGTATTCATACTTTGACATAGCACAGTCTGGAAAACACTGGTTAACACAGCCTTCCTATTCGGCTATCAGATCTTGGTGCATGAAACATTTCTTTTAGTTAATCTCCTGTTTTACAACTCCACAATCTTTGTCAGATGAGCCTTGATTATCTAATGCTTTCAGAGCTATAGTTGTTGTGCAGAAACTGTACACATTTCGATTCATACCACCACATACCAAAGTAAACACAACCAGTCCAGGGTTTTGATTTTTATTGACAGGTACTGACAGTTTTATTGATATATACCCTGTACATCACTATTACACTGCTAATGTTTCATTTATTCAGGACAAACCATTCCCATTTTGAAATACTGATGAGTGACATTCTACTCCTTTTTATTTGCCCTGAATATTACAAGCTAGATTTGTACTCACCAGCCTAGCGATGCAGCCTTAGTAGCCTGCTGGCATGGGCATCAATGTTCACAGCCCTCTCATCTGCAGCTGTACAGGGGATAGAGAAACATTTATGCATACCCATCCATCACATACACAGTCTGGACTTTGGAAACATTTATTGATACTGATACTTACACACAGCTGGGATATTCCTTGTCCATGCATCTTGGACCAACTGGTCCAAGACCTCCCACTTCCTACGCTTCAAGTCAGCAAAGTGATGCTGGACCTGCTCTCCAGTCCAAGGGATGCTAGTGGCACTGGTGAGATCATGTGTGAGATGGTTCCAGGCCTCCACTTTGTAGTGGGAGCCCTGGTACTGGTCCTGCAGCAGTCTCCCTTCATGGTCTTGTGCTAGGAGTCCAACCATGATCCTGGACTCCTGAATGCCCCAGCACTGCATCTAAAAGCACACACCTTCACCAACACCAGCCATAGTGCCTGCAGTGATGAGCTACAACTGGTTATGGGCTGTATTCCTGCCTATGACATTTAAATAGGGCTGATTTCCTGCACTTTGCTGTGATTGGATGGATTTTAATATGCTGAGCTAAGCTGAGTGGTGGGCAAACCCACTTAACATAGATAAGCATTGCTTAAAGGGGTAGATGCTAAGCACTGCTTACCAGTGTGCAAATCCACTTAGCTATGTTAATTCTTGCTAAGCATACAAATTTAAGCAATACTTACTCTGGCTAAGCATAGCTGAGCACAATTTAGCGTTGTTCATCTTTCATTTTATGGACTATTAGGATTGTGGGGTTGATTCCTTCTTAATGTCATCTTATGATTTGTATGTTCCCTTCCATAACATCCCCCTATGTGCTTTCATTACATTATATTCTTTTGTGGTTATACTGTACGGGACACTTGTGTTTATATGGAGGTTTCACATCTGTACTACACTGACACCTCACATTTGGACCTGCTACACTACCCTGGTTAACAAATATATATTATTCGCTACCTATTTATAAAAAAATACTTTTAGTGCTGTATTCACATATAAAAATGAATGGACAGTATTTGGGCTTGAACCATGAATGCCTGCATGCTAAGCAAACCACTATGCTATTTCACTTTGACTGTCTTGGCTGTATGTTTCTATTTATCTCCTTTGGATGTTTCAGCTATGCTATACACAGCTGGGTGATGTGCACACCCACTCAACTATGCTTAAACTTTATTGGGGACAGAAAAAAAAAGAATTAAACATGTTTTATTTTTTATTTACTGTAGGGGTATGTAAAAATCCTTTCTGCATCTTAGTGCAGGACGTCTAGACAACTACATCATACATGGGGGATTTGGTTAAAATGTTCCTCTCTGGGACATGCTTACTTATTTGGTATGCCAGCATGTACACCGGCATACCATTATGGACATTATCTGTGCTGGACCATTGTGGGGGACTGTGCTTTTGTGTGGTATGACTGTATTTTGTCCATGGACACTGTTATGTTAACAGTGTCCACAGACAGTGTAAGTTGCTTTGGAATTGCTGTACTGTAATTCTAGAGTACAGGGGGCATGTGTACTGTGTGAGCAATGTTTGGACACACCCCCTGTGCTCATACACGGATCATGTCCTTGTGGAGAATACAGCATCATACCTTAATTAATATGCAAGGCACGCTGCTGTTCTACACGGCCACGGTCCACTCTGTGCAGGAATAGCACTATTCCATTATGGAGTTTCATGAATCCTAGGGTAGGTCTTACTGATCAGCAAGTTCTTTAAGAAGCTCTTTCATTTTGATAAGGTTTTCCTTGAGGGAAAAATAAATAAGAAAGAACTTAACAGACATTGATTGCAGAAACGTAAATGATGAACATAAGTTAATGGTACATGTAGAGAGGCATACCTGTGAAATAATGGACTGCTGGTGATAAATTCAAGGAAACATATTCAGAATTGTATAATCTAGAAATGAAACAAAAATTATTAATTTATGAATGAGCTGTACATAAGCTGATGCAGTTTTGTCCTTTGAAGCATTACCTGAAAGATACCATTTAAGGTTAACGTGAGGTTGCTGGAGATTCTAGCACAATATTTGAAGGAAAATAACATATATTCTGTAAGAATAGCACAATAAATGGCACATATAAATAATACAGAATGACCACTTGTCTGTGATACATTATAATGAAAACAACCCTGAAGTACCGCATAGGAATGATCTTCAAACCAATTAGTTCTCACTTAGGTATTGTCGCTATACTGCCCAAATATAATACCCCTCATTTCCTGTTGGAATGCTATAAGATGGCTGACTAAAAAGTGAAACAGAATATTGTTGCATTTAAAAAATCTTTTGTTAATTTCTTACTTTTTAACCACATTATGTCACAGGGGATGCGGCCTCCAGTGTCACCTGACAGCCTGTAGTGAAACATTTATTTATTTATTTATTTATTTATTTATTTCCAGTTTGATGACCGGGGATGGGCTCAGGGAGCCCGTTTTCAGTGGTGGCCCAGGGAGAAAAGCTCCATGTTACAAAGTTTAGATACAGATACAATATAGAAAAGAAGAACAATTTACAATTATGTTTCATGCTAGAGAACAGGTGTAATTTCTTAGGTACACGTTACCTTTGGATACCCATACGATATTATTAATGAACAATTTAGTTACATTTCATGTTAGAGAGCAGGTGTAATTTCTTAGGTAAATGGTACAAATTTGATATTTACAATATGTACATATGTATGGTAGCCTATAGAGTGCATCTAGAGAGGCTAGTAATTATAGCTGGAGAGGGGTTTAGAGGTGGAAAGAGAATTATAGGATGAGGTAGAGAGAATGCAGTTGCATTTTCTGTTAGAGTAAAGGTAGGAATGTAACATGAGATTTAAACTTTTCAAAGTTTGCACAGGTCCCTGAGAGGAAGGAAGAAAATTCCATTTTTTTGCTAAAGAAAAGGATAGCAGGAGTTGACCAGCAGGGCAATTGGGTTTTTGGACACAGATTAAGTTTTGGTGAGTAGATCTGAGAGTTTTCTGAGAGGTGTAGAGGAGAAGGATGTTGCATGGAGCAGGGCACCTAGAGCACATAAATGAATAATGGTTACTTGCTTGCAAGCTGGTTGTGTGATGACCTTTCACAACACATCATAATGTGAACAGGTTGCTGCAATGAAATGCATCACTATTCTAGTGTGTTACATACAGTTGTATGAAATCATGGCTTTATGCTGAATTAAGTGCTTCATACGTGCAAGTACACTGTCTTATGGTACTTTGCAGTGTCCACTCTGATAGCTGCAATATATTATATTATTCTGCACTCATTGAAGAAATGTGACTGACCCATTTGAGTACACCACTCAGGTATGACACTTCAGTCATGTGTGCACTGCCCAAACTGACAGATGACTGTAGAAATATTCTGTGACATTTGTATAGTATATATGCATACTACATATATGTGTATAGTACAAAGGTATATTTATTTATTTATTTATTGCATTTATTTACCAGAAAAGTCTGACTGAGTAGTGCCCTTTTCAGATGAGGCCCGGAGTGAATAGCTCCATTATATAGACATCATGGAGTTCATTTGCATTTTTTCATCATTTACAGTCAGTTGCAGTCATGTACACAGCCCCATTATTCAGACATCCTTCACATCAGTTACATCATTTACAAACAATTTTGACTACAAATAACAGCAATATGGGTTGAATATTATTATTTTCTTTTTAAATACAGGGAGGTATGTATATGCAATGCTGTATCATTCATATGCATAGATCATCAGGATTTACCTAAAAATATTTGTTACTATAAAGACTTGCTCAAAATCTACAACATAGGAATATAAGATAAAGAGTTACAGCAGCACAAAGAAAGGAAGGAGGGGGAGGAGGCACAAGGATGATAAAGCAGATGAAATAATAGAGGAGGATATAGTCATGATAATAGCACAATATGTTTTATGGAGCACAGAGTGATGGTATAAATTTATATAGCTGTATTAGTACAAGTTTAACTAGGGGCAAAACAGGTGCAGAACCTTTTATCAATCATAGATTCATAGGTAGGTACTAGGCTATCAGGCCAAGGGCCTACATAAGCCTAGAAAGCAAGGTACCATAGCTTACGCCACCCAAGAAAGTTATTTTCCTGTGCCACTGTCCAGCAGAGACACAGAAGTGAACCCCGGGGTGTATTTCCTATTTCCCATCCACTCATCAAGATTTTTCTTGAAGAGTGCTAATGAAGAACTTTGCTTGACATAGATGGGTAGCTTGTTCCAGAGTATAGGAAGTCTCTGAGACAGGAATATATACCTCCAGTGTGTCCTGTTTATTATGGTGACAAGGTTTAGGTCCCTAGAGCATGTAGCTTGGAGGGATTGGGATTCCTTTAGGTGTAGCATGTCCAACAGCTCTGGGTTTGACATAGCTTTATATGTTAGGCAGAGATCTCCTCAGAGTAGGTGATATGCTAGAGGGTAAAGCTGGAGTTTTTTGAGGCGGTCAGTGTAGGGCATTTATTTGAGGCCAGTAATCCTCTTTGTGAGGTACTTCTGTGGCCTTTCCATCTGCTGCAGATGTCTTGTGAGGTACATTCCAAAAGGGGCATTGTACTCTATAATGGGTCTAATGAGTGGCAAGTAGAGGGGAACAATGACCTCTTTTTCCCTGGATGAGTACCCTTTTATGATGAGGTGTACCATGTAGAAGGACTTCCTGACTACTGTGGCAATGTGACTATCAAAGGAGAGACTACTGTCCACCTGGGTCACCAGGTCTCTTATCACGCATTCAGTGTTAAGTAGATTGCTGCCTATGTGATAGTTCATGGGTACAGAGTTTTTACCAAAGGGGATGACACTGCACTTTTTGACATTGAGCTTGAGGCCATGGCTCTGACACCAGGCATCTGTCTCAGTGAGGCCCTTCTGTAGGATGTCCACATCATTTGGGGACTTGACTATGGCTCCTAGTTTGCAGTCATCTGTGAACTTCATCAGCCAGAGGCCTTCTGTGTTAGCCTGTACTTCAGAGAAGTAGATACCAAACAGGAGAGGTACCAGGACGGATCCCTGTGGCACTCCACTTGTCACTGCCTTGAGGTCAGATTTGGAGTCTGCAACTTTTACAGTGTGGGTTCTGTCAGTGAGCCCGTTGGCAACCCATCTTGTGATGCAGGGATTTATACCTAGTTTAGTGAGTTTAGCTATAATTCCAGAATTGGGGATGGTGTTGAAAACCTTGGCGATGCCAAGAAAGGCTGTTTGAACCACCTTACCCTCATCCACGGCTTTGGTGACTGCCTCAAAGAAGTCGATCAGGTTCAGGAGGCATGATCTGCCTTTCACAAACCTGAACTGGGTGGGATCCAGAGTTTGGAGGTTACCAATGTTTTTGTTTATGAGTTCCATGATGATACGTTCCATGGCCTTGCAGACCAGGCTCATCAGGCTAATAGATCAATAGTTCCCAGGATCAGTGGTGGCTCCCCCTTTGTGGAATGGGATAACTGTTGCTGTGCACCATTCAGTGGGCACAAATCCTGATGCGAGGCTATTATTGAACATGGTGCTTAAGTGGGGAGCCAGTTTGTTCTGAAGTTCATGTAAAATGCAGCCTGCGATGTTGTTCGGTCCCATGGATGCTGTGTTTCTGGCTTTAGAGAGTGCAGCTTTTACCTGCATAGTTGTAATTACAGGGACTCTGCATTCTTTCTGTATAGATATGGGCCTTTTACGGGGTGAGAGGGGGGTAAAGTTAGCACTGAACCGATCTGCCAGGATGTTGGCAATATCAGTTGGTTCTGTAATTTTTGTGCCTTTGTGCTGTAACTCAGAGCAGATCTGGGTGTTGCCATGTAGATTCTTGACATAGCTATAGAATGCTTTGTGGCTGTCCTTGGATTTAGTGGTGATTTTGTTTTCATAGCTAGCTTTGGAGGATCTTATAAGGGATCTCATCTTCTTACTGAGGCTGACCAGAAAGCTCCTCCATTCATGGGATTTTATTCTCTTTTGCAACAGTTTCTTCTTTCTGTTGTATAGTTTGTTTATGGCGGGGGACCACCAGATTGGATTCCTTTTTTTGGAGGATAGAGTCTTGGTTCTGTTTGGGATAGCACGATACATGCACTCGTGTAAGTGCTTATAGAGTGCATTTGTGTATGATTCAGCAGTTGTAACTGTATTGTCCATCTGCATAGGTGTCATGAAGTTCACCACTTCTGTCTTAAGAAGCATGAAGTTGTTTCAGTTGACATTTAAAGTCTTTAAGTCACAGACTATTCTTAATTGGAGTGGGATGGTATTCCAGCTATTAGAAATGCAATACAAATACAGGGAGTATCTTGTATTGTTGTTAGGTTTAGTTATGGATAGTAATGACTTGTCAGTGGAGTGTAGAGGTCTATTAGTAGTGTAAGGTTGAACAATGGCTTGAAAATATGGTAAAGTTTCAGGGTTGAGCAGTAGATTTTTTTTCTCAAAAATGTTTTTATTTTTCAAATACATTTGAATGAATACCATAGTATTTATACATAACATCTTAAATAATATGCACAGCATTTACATTAGCCTGACACTATAACAGATCTTAATGTATACAGTTACTTTATAAGTATGTCCAATCCATTATCAGAGTGTCTGATCAATTATTGTATAGTGTCAATCAATGATAAGACTTTTCCCCAAGGGTTGTTGAGAAATGGCTTTGGATAAATTTTTAGTTCTTTATTTTAATTTCCAAGAATGCTGTGGTCTTCAGTAGGCTGTTGAAGTCTTCCAAAGTTGGTATTGTGTTTCTGTTCCATCTTCTTGTTATACACTTCCTTGAAATTACAAGTATAGTCCATACTAGATACATGTTTGACCTATTCAAATGAGGACCTTTATTCACATTTAATAGTATAAGAGATTTAGTTAAATAAAATGATTAATTAAATAAATCTTGTAGAAAGTTATTAATACCATTCCAAAATGGCTTACTTTAACACAATCAAAGAAAATGTGGTTCCAATCAGCATTGCATATTTGCTCACATCTCCAACATATTCCTTTTATGGAAGAATTAATTTTACTGAGTCTATTTGGGGTTAAGAATGCTCTGTGCAAGCATTTCCAATTAAAAACTTTCCAGTATTGTGTAAAGGATGTATATTTTATTGACAATAAGATATTTGTTTTGATATCTTCAGTTAACTGTATTGAGTGTCCTTTTGTTATATATTTCCAATATGATGTTTTGGGTGACGTTTTATAATTTATCAATATTCTGTAAAAATTGAAATACTGTTTCCCCATGTCAAAGTCATTATATATGATTTCATATATGTATTTCATAAATTTAGGTATCTCTTTAAATGAAGAATTGTTAATTATTCTACTTAAATCTTGTGAATATGACGTAGTACTCTGTAAAGTTAGTCCTGTTGTGGAATTTTGTATGTTGTTTTTATTACTTGCATATCTAAAACTTTTAGTTATTTGATACATTGGAGCCAACAAACAAATCCTTTCTGTTCCCAAGAATTAATAATTTATCTATATATTTTATGAGGAAAGTTCTTTGTGACTATAAATGGTGTTAAAAAATCAAACCAGATTTTTTAATCTATATTTACATTAATAATTTTCCTAAATGAGTCAATGTAATAATTAATCATACGAGTTTTAATGGGTTTAGTTATGTTATATTGCATACTAATACATAATATGTGGCATGGTAAATTGTTTTTATCTATTTGAAATTTTTTTGTAAATCAAATTAATTTATTGATATTACAGTTAGTAATTCTTTTCAATTTTCAGAGTAATTTGGACTTATCCAATTTGAGATTGTTTTAGATATTGATGCTTTTATATGTGTTTCTATACCAGGAAAGTTTAATCCTCCCTATTCCCATGGTCTGATTTATGTATTAAAGCTATTATGTTTCTTTTGTGAAACCATAACAATTTTATTAGGCATGAATTTATTTCTTTAAGTGTATTCCTTTCTGGTGACAGTTGCCAAGGCTATATATATAGGATCTTGAGCAGTAAAACCATTTTTACTAACTATAGTCTATCTTTAAATGTTGATATTATTGTGTTCCATTTTCCACAAGAGATTTTAATTGTATTGATGATATTATTGTAGTGTTTTGAGACTAATTCATTATTATCCTTGCATAACTCAATTCCTGGATATTTTAAGGTAGATTCTTCTTTCCCTATGATGTAATCCCCCTTAGTCTGCAATCCTTTTTATTTAAAAATAAACATTTTGATTTTGATTTATTGAAATGGAGACCTGAAGTCATGTGAAATTTGTCAATTAATATATCTAATTCTTCTAATGCCTCTTTTGCATTAACTAATGTTAGTAATATGCCATCAGCAAATAGCATTACTTAGAAGTGTATTGTTCATAAACATCTATTCCTTTGATTTTTATATTGTTACAGATTGAATCTGCCAATATTTTAATAGCCAGAGAAAATAGAATCGGTGACATAAGACGTCCTTGTTTAGTGCCTTTTGTTATATGTATAGATTCAGAGGTAAAAGGACCTAACTTGACATACACTAAATTATATGTATATATATATATATATATATATATATATATATATATATATATATATATTCTTTAGGAGATGAACAAAAGATGTAGGAAATTCAAATAGCATTAGTATTTCAAATAAATAGTCCCAATTTAGGGAATCAAAAGCTTTCTCTATATCTAAGCCAGTTATGAGTGTTTCTTTATTTTCTTTATTAACATAATCTATAAGAGAAATTATCCTTTTAATATTGTCATGTGTGTGTCCCTGATATATAAATCCAGTTTGATCATTATTTATTGTTTTGGATAGTAATATTTTCATTCTGTTAGTTAATATTGTCATAAATATCTTATAGTCATTATTTAATAATAGGTCTATATGAGGTCCAGAGGCTTGGGGATTTGTTTTCCTTTGGGATTGATGTGTTCAAGGAATATCTCCACGAGGGTGGTATTATAGCTTGTGACTGAATTCCTAATAGAGTTTTATGGAAGAGGGATAGTATCTTTGAAGGAAAAAGTTTATATATTTCCATAATTATGCCATCTATACCTAGAGCTTTATTATTTTTACCCTCTTTTATTGTATCTGTAATTTCTTTGTAGGATGTGGATGCTTGCAGATCTAGTTTTAATTGTTCTGTTTTTTTCATATTAGAACATTTTTCATCTAGATTTAATTGATCTATATGTGCATTTTCTTTTTGGAAATAATCCATATAGTGATTTCTACAGGCATCAAGAATGTCACCCATATCCAAGACATGTTTCCCTTTCTTTTCGTGGAGGATACTTTTAATGTTATTAGCTTTTGATTGTATTTTGATTTTTGTAGATAAATTATGTAGATATTTGGGAGAAGTAGCCAATGTATTAATTTTTAGTTTTTCTAAAGCTAAACTAGTTTTATTTGTTAAAACTTTGGTGTATTTATTGTTTAATACTTCTACTTTCTTTTTCATCTACAAATGATTTTGATTTTTTTTTCAACTTTTACTGACAAAAGTTTGGATTGTAAATCTAATAATTCAGAATCCCATTCTCTGATTTTTTTAATACCAAGTTATATGTAAGCTTTTAATGAGTCTCATATCATTATTTTATTTATCTCCGTGGTGTAATTAATATCTAAGAAGAACTGTAATTCAGATAATAACCAGGGTTTGAACTCTTTAATTTTAGTTATAGATGCTGGAATTCCGGAGTTAAAGATTAATGGTTTGTACCCATTTTGAAGTTTTAGTATCAATGAATTGGCGTCTGAAATGGATCAGGGAGTGATTGACAAATTAATGATTTTAGAGTATAAGTCATGGGCAGCAAATATTTTATCTAATCTAGTTTGGGTACCAAATCTGTGCTCTTGATGGGAAAACAACAACGATTTATATTCTTTACATTTGAAAGTATCTACAAGATGAAATGATTCTACCACTTGTTTAAAGCTTTTGATACAGCAGATGTACACTGATGTCTTTTATTTGTAGTTTCAGACATATCAAATATACAGTTAAAATGTCCTCCTAATATTAAGTTGCCTTTATAATTATTGGAAATGAAATCCAAGTGTTTTTTAACAGTTCCTGTTCTAATGCCTGGGAACCAGTATAAATTGGCTAGGGTCCATATTCTGTTATTATATTTAACTATTACTAATGCCATATGGCTTTCTTTATCTTCATATTTATAAATGATTTCTGGGCTAATCACATTTGTTTTCCATAAAATTGTTATTGCTTTTGTCTTTGTCTTATAAGTGGATTGTGCCAACATCATATATTCCTTAGGATTCCATTTGTAATTGTCATTTGTTTTGAAATGAGTTTCTTGAAGGAGGACAATTTTTGCTTTGTTCAATTTTAAATATTTCAATAAATTTGATCTCTTGCTAAGATTGTTTAATCCATTGGTATTTAAAGATAATAAAGTTAAATACATCTTAGGTTATGTATTTTTTGTTTTATTGTGACTATTAAACATTTTCCTCTAACTAAAGTATATGCTTGAACTTTTAAAGGATATTATCAGTTTTATGCTTTGAGTGTTTACCAGTAAAGTAATGTTTTGGTCAGGCATACTAAAACTGTTTTTGTGAAATAACAAATTTAAATTAATAAATGTTAAAACTAAGATCCGCACTAGCCATGGAATGAAAATCATTCCTAATCTGATGGACAAACCTAAGTCCATCAAATTATCACTCATACCTTCCCAATCCAGAACATCTAAGCTCCATAACAGGACAGATAGCTTACATCCTTCTAAGATGGGAACTGCTGATTGAGGGCTCAGTGTCTGTTATTCTAAAAGTGTATTAGCTCTGGTTTAAGCACTTGGGCTTCAGGCCAGTTATTTTACATTAAGAAGGTTCGTGGTCTGCACTCTTGTGGGAGGAGAGGCTGGACTCTGCCCTAATGAGCTAGGAATTTCTGGTTAAAGGTGTATAGTGCCTGTATATTTGAACTGTTTCTTACTGAAATTGGTACACCTTGTTTGCTGTAGCATAGACTAGATCCAGGCCTGCTGAATCTAGCTTTGTTTGTATGCTTGTTGTTTGTTTGCTTGTTATTTCCCTGAAACGCTAATTCCACCTAAAACACGGCTTTTCAGTGCTTCTGTGGATCCCTAGTGATATCTGCATTGCTTACTGTACATATTTCCTTGTTTCGCTTGAAAGAAAGTTACTGTTTGTTGTTTTTGCATTTAAGTTACCTGTAACACATTGCATTTAAGTTACCTGGCCCTTGGTCACTAAGTCAGCACTAAAAAATTAAAAGCATTACACCCTCACAAACTTTTTTCAATTATAAAGGAATTCCCAATACTATTCTAGCATGTCCAAAGGTCAGTTGTCAATCTCCTCTCCGATCCAGCTGGTGAATCTGGGAATCTTGAGGCAATGTTACAACTGCCTCATGTATACAGACAACCCTCTCCACCTCCCAACAAATTCCAACACATGTGAGAGATGCAACCATATAGCCAAACTGGAGGCTAAGCTCTCTCAACTCAGTACTAACCAGTCAGGAGGAGAAGGAAACCACACTCACTACAATTCCAATCTCACATAGACCTACCACGACAGCAAACCAAACACATAAACACACAAAAAACATACTCAGAGACTCTAAATAAAAATCTGCCTAAGCAGCAGAGACCTCCAAAGCAGACACCCAAGCAAAAACAAAACACATGCAACACATAGCTCACAAAGCCAGTGTGCTGAACAGTCACAGCCCTTAAGGCTAAACAACACACCTGATACACTTGTAATAGGTGACTCTATAGGCACACTGGCCCCCACCAGGCTGAACAAGGAGAATGTCACGATGAGCTGCCTGTCAGGCGCCAGGATCCACCACATAACACAAGCACTCAGGTTACTCCAAGGCAAGTACAAATATGACTCAGTCATTGTCCATGCTGGTGTGAATGACCTGAGACATACCTCCCTGGAATACATGGAAAGAGACATAGAGGAGCTCTCTGAGCATGCAGCCCAGGCCGGTATGAACCTGACCTTGAGTAGCATCTTACCCTCACCAAGAATGATGCCACAATATGAAGGCAAGATGATCAATTTCAACAATTGGCTTAAGTATTGGTGTCATTCAAAGGGGATCCAATGCCTGTCAGCCTGGGATGACATGCTCGACAAGCCACGATAGGGACAGCTTGCAGCTGTCACCCTGGGCTTTGGATATTGGCAAAGGCTCTTGCTACCCCATAGTGCCTTTTAGGCAAGGCTCAAAATTCAAACCCCCCTCCATAGATAACACAAGAGATACTATACTAAGAGTAATGCTACTCAATGCCAGAAGTCTAAACCTCAAGATGCACAACTCTCCTTAGCATGGTGAACAATATGTGCAGTAACAGAAACCTAGTTCAAGGCTCCCGAGAGCACCCCAGCACTACCAGATTATACCTCATACCATGCTTTTTGTCCCCAAAACTTGGACCAAACCACAAAAGGAGGGGGGAGTATCAATATTCGTCAAAGATACCCACACCTCCAGGTTGGTGGCACAACACGAAGCATCAGAGACTATCCATGTGCAACTAACAGTGGGTAAAACTGCCTTCCAGTTTATAGCCTGCTACAGACCACCCTCCCATACCCAGGAACCCCACTCGGCCTTCATGAGAACACTGAAAAATATGAAGGTCTCTCCAAACACCATTATATTGGGCGACTTCAACTACCCAAACATAGACTGGGAGCATTACTCTAGCTCCAACACCCTAGCCCAAAGGTTCCTAGAATTTATAAACTCAAATGCTATGGAACAACTTGTTACCACTCCCAACAAGAGGGGAAAACATACTGGACCTGATCATCACCAACATGGGGACTCTATGCTCCAGACCGGAAGTGTATCCCTTACTGGTAAGATCAGACCATAAACTAATCTCACTGGATATTTACATCCCGACTACACCCCCTGCCCAGAAAACCACAGTGAAAAACTTCTCTAAAGCAAATTTCGCACTCCTCAAAACTGAGGTGGAATCCTTCAAATACGGCCCAGACCGCAGAATCATTTATAAACGCATTCTATGAACACCTTCAGGAATGCATGGATCATGCAATCCCAACTAAAACTAAGACCCAATCCTCCAAAGGCAGACGTCCTGTCTGGTGGACCCCAGCCATAAACAAACTATACAATAGAAGGAGGAAGCTACTACATGATAGAGCAAAATCCCAAAAAGGGAAGGCATCTCTGATCAGTATTAGCAAAAAACTACAGGCACTCATAAAATCGTCTAAGGCCAACTTTGAGAGAAAAATTGCACAGGACACTAAGGATAATCACAAGACTTTCTTTAGTTATGTTAGGAACCTGGGTGGGAATTGTAGTACAAAAGCAAGGTGAGGCCGATACAATGCCAATAAGGAGATGAACAGATATCCACAAGAGAACAAACCAAACTGATAAATACTGACCAACTCAATAAACTGCAGAACCACCTTTACACTAACACTGCTTTATTGTTGACCTAGGTTTAACTTCCTCAGAATACAGTCTATCATTCTACATCATTTATTTATACAATACTGATTATTCAATAATCATATTAATTAATGACCTAATTTCCCGCCATACTTTCTTAAAAGGGAAATGGTATTTATTCAAAAAAATTGTATATAAATATATACGTTTTCTCTCTCATTTAAAACCAACACATATATATACATTATACTCTCGTGCACTTTACAAATAGACAAATACATATAATCTAATACACATCAACTTCCAAAATACTATAAAATTGTGTATAGCTATTAATTTGATCAATTTGTAATGACATATAATGAATGATTTGTTACCCTATGTATTATTATTATACTACATGAATACCATAATAAGTATATATATTACCCCTATGTTGTTACTGAGTATATATGTTTTCTTTTACTACGAATTAATTTATTAATGAAATATATATCAAGTTGTATGCTATTAGAATGTAATCTTATAAGCAGAAAGCTTAACAATAATGGTTTTAATGTGATATATTCCTATCTTTATTATACAGTTAATATGATTACATTATAAGAGAAATTTATGAAAAAATTGTGTATGGGAATTCCCAGATATGCTCAGAATTAGTCCAAAATGACAAAAAATACACTGAACCCACAGACCTTGCTAACATCCTAGCAGACAGGTTCAAAAGGGCAAATATCTATCCCAGCAGAGTGCTGCCCCCCTGACATCTCAGATGCTCAGGTAAGAGCCACCCTCTCCAAAGCAAAAAACACAGCATCAATGGGACCAGACGGTGTCCCGGGCTGCATCCTACATGAACTCCAAGAAGAGCTAAACCCAAACATAAAACTACTGTCCAATCTCAGCCTTATTACAGGATATGTACCAAGAGTGGTGTACAGCAACAGTGGTCCCTCTCCACAAAGGTGGTGCCTCAACGGATCCTGGAAACTATCACCCCATAAGCCTGACTAACTTGGCCTGCAAAGCTATGGAAAGGATCATCATGGACCTCATAAATAAAGATATTGGGGACCTACAGACACTGGATCCTACCCAGTTCAGCGGCAGATCCTGCCTCTTAAACCTGGTCGATTTCTTTGAAACAGTCACCAAGGCCATTGGGGAAGGTGCCCCACAGCCTACCTGGACCTCACAGGCATTATAGATAAGCTCACCAACTTAAATATAAACCCTATGTCACTAGATGGGTTGCAAACTGGCTCATGGACAGAACCCACATGGTTAGAATTGCTGGAGCCATGTCAGCCTCCAAACCAGTTACAAGTGGCATCCCACAAGGCTCAGTCCTGGGACCTCTCTTGTTCGGTATATATTTCAGGTACAGGCCAACATGGAAGGACTGTGGCTGACCAAGTTCACAGATGACTGCAAACTATAATCGACTCTCCAGCCGACACAAGCATCCTCCAAAAGGGCCTCATAGAAACAGACAACTGGTGCCAGAGCCATGGCCTCCTAAACGCCAAAAGTGTATAGTCATCCCTTTGGCAAAACCAAATTACCACATAGGTGGTAATCCATTAAGTACAGAAGAAGTAATTAGGGACCTGGGGACCCAAGTTGATAGCAATCTCTCATTTGACAACCACGGGTTAGAAAAACATTTTATGTAGCCCACCTAATCATGAAGGGATTCACATCTAGATCAGGGGAGGTCATCGTGCCTCTTTACTCATCCCTCATCAGGCCCATAATTGCCTTTGGGATGTAGCTTACCAGACACCTGCAGCAACTGGAAAGACCCCAAAAGTAACTCACCAAGAGGATCAAAGGGCTCAACAGATGCCATATGCTGCCCAGTTAAAGAAACTCCAGCTCTACTCAGTGGCATACCGCCTGCTCAGAGGCGATCTGTGCCTGACGCAACCCGAATTAATGGACATGCTGCACCTCAGAAAATCCAAATCCCATCAGAGACTTGAACCTCAGTACTGAAATAAATAGGACATGCTGGAGGGACAGATTCATAACCCAGAGGCTCCCTTCACTCTGGAATAAAATCCCAGTCCAGGTTAGGCAGAGTCCCTCATTGACTCTCTTCAAGAGGAATCTTGATGAGTGGATGGGAGATAGGTTTACCGTATCACTTCTGTGTCACTGTTAGACAGAGGCACAGTATACTAACAAAAGGGCATAGCAAAATTAATTTAAAATGGGTGGCACACCTGGCTAGGCTTATAAATGCCCTAGGGCAGATAGCCTAGTATGAACCTATGAACCTATGAACCTATAAATTGAATTATCATATGGAGAATATTTGTAATAGGAATAAGCAATAGTTATATTCTTTTGAACATATATAGTACTATTGTAGATTAGACAGAATTCTAATACAATATAAATGTCTACTTATTGAATAAGCAATTAATATTTACATGAAAGATAGATGACAAGCAATTCATAGGAAAGTAGGCTGTATCATATATAACACCTCAGTAAAAGAGTATAGCACACATTTATTTAACATATTCAGCCTCACTGAGGAAGTCTTTCAAAACTTATTACTTAATATAAATAGATGGTAATATTTATACCTAATGTTTATAATACAATGTATTTTACTGGATATATCAGAAGTTATATTTCATTGTTTGCCAGCATTTAAGTAATCACTTTGTTGCTAACTTACTTAAAGCATCAAGTTTGTTTTATGTGAACATCGATGAAAGTTACTGCATTTTAATTATCAGTGCATCCCTCTTCCCCCTATTTCCTACACATAAGGCTTTTCATATCTGCCATTTCTTATTATAAAATGAGTGAAATTATAGGTTAAAAACAATAAATTCACTTATTGTGATTAATGATTGTAAGTTCCCTTTCCATATTCATATTGCCATTTTATGGCATATAATGAAAGTTTTTAGATTTAAATGGCAGCATTCTAGTTTGTATAATCAGCAAAGGTTAAACTGATTGATTATTGTCAATTTAATACTATTTCTTCAGAATGTGATTGTTACATTCTGTGACATTTCTAGTTCAGGCTTCTACTGTTTCTCTTGAACAACTTTGTCAATTTGATGTCATGTATAAACATTAGTTACCTTGGTAACCGTTTAAGTATTATATATGGTCAAGATGGGTTACAAAAACTACAATTCAAGTTAAAGGAATTACATGGCTTGTTATGCATATTTACTTATATAAGAAAATCATCATGCTTGCCCTTGACGTTCAATGTAGTGTATGTCATTTATGACAAGTTAAGACAGTAGTGTTATTATCAACAGCCCATGTTATTAAATCCTGTCTTTAATATCTAAATTCAGCAGACTGCTTCATCTTATATGACGATTATATATTTTATGTCTAGATTTACTAAACTCATACATTACATAACTATTTTGTGGGTTTTTTTTTTTTGGCTGTTGCTTAGTTATTTGAGAGACCACAACTGTAATGTTTATTCTTATTATTGGGGTTGAGCAGTAGTTTAAAGGTTGTAATCAGTTGTGAGTACAGTATAGAATTATGTAGTTTGAGCCAGTTTAGTTGTTTTAGAGAGAGGCGGTGATTTGATCTGTATTGTTGGTTGGTTCTGAAATTGTCTACTATGCTGCAGCATTGTTCTAGTTTGGCTGATAGAGAGGAGTTGAGATTGTTTAGGAAAAAAGAGGCATGCAATAGGGTGGGGAGCAAAAAAGACATGGCTGTGTTTTCTCTAGCACAATCAATAAGGTAGTATTTTACTCTATAGAGACAGCCTAGCTTTTGCTGTGTCTTCTTTACAGCTTGCTGAATATGGAGATCAAATTTTAGGTAGTCATCTATAATTACACCTAGTAGTTTGATATGGGTTAATAAGTCTATATTGGTCTATTTGGGTGATAGTAAATTAAAGGTAATTTTTGGCAGGAGAGTTAGTTGGGATTAAACAGTAGTACCTTATAGTTTTTTTTTTTGGATTCAGGAGGAATTGTGAGTTGTAGAGTCAAGCCTCTAAGGAGGTGAATGATTTCTGGGTGAGTGTTTGTAGCACAGATAGTGTCACATATTAGAGTAGAGTCATCTGTATACTGTACTATGTGGCCTCTTTAGCTAATACCTTTAGGATATTGACAAATACGTTAAACAGTAAGTGGTCCTAGGATGGAGCCCTTCTGGGACCCCTCTGGATATAGGAAGTAAAGAGGAGAAATCGTCTTGCCATTTTACTGCCTGGGACCTATTAGTGAGGTAATTAAGAAAGCTGTTAAGTGAAAAGTGATAGCCCATAGGAAGTGAATATAATTAGAAGATTTTGATGATTGGCTGTGTTGAATGCCTCGGATAGATCCAAAAATAAAGCTGAGGTTAGAAAACTTGAATTTCTGTTGTGATTTATTATATCTGTGAACTTTGGAAGGGCAGTGGCTATACTGTGATTTGGCCTAATGCCATTCCATGAAGGAGAGAGAGAGAGAGGTTATGAGAAGTAATATATATATATATATATATATATATATATATATATATATATATATATATATATATAGCAAGTTGAGACTGAATACATCTTTCCAAGATTTTGGATAAGGGTGACAAGATATCTATCTATCTGTTCTAGTATATATATATATATATATATATATATATATATATATATATATATACATACATATATACATTCACATGTATTATTCATGTGTAAATATCCCACAGTGTCATGAGTGTGTTCCATTGTAAATTATTATGCTGAAAATAAAGTCACATGCCTCAAAGTTAGCTACATATTCTGCAGGGCAGTCTTCATAACTTTATGAAGTGTTTTAGTGCCTGATATTGTTATAAGTCACATTCTCAAGACAAACTAAAGATAGCAGTGTGTGACAGAGATTTGTACCACAACATGCTGTGTATAAGACACACTGTACTATTCTGTATTGTGATTATCACACAAATATAGCAATACATAGTTGAGTTTTCCATAGGTGACCACCAGTTTTGAATGATCCGTGACAGATATTTCTGATTTTGTTGCAATGATATTTGTATTTGTGCTTCATACAGGGTGAGGTAGCTGCACATGGAGCAAGGAGTCAGTAACACCTTATATGGGAAATTGTAGTGATTAACTACTGCAGCTCATTATGCTATGTGCGTCATGTGACTAGCCTTCAGATGTCTAATGTTACTGCCATTATTCCGAAATGCCCTGAATACAGATAAAGCAGTTCAGACTTTCTACGCACACACACACACACACACACACACACACACACACACACACACACACACACACACACACACATGACACTTTTTGCATTCAGCATGTATCATTGTCAATCTTTTCCTACGTAGATGTGCATGGCAGTATTGCAAATGACATGATCATACTCCATAACCATCACTACATGTTGAACAGCAAAGCCTGAATGATTCAATCTAGTATAAAAATGCAAGGTAACAAAGGCCACAGGCTGCATGAAATAAGTAATGTCAATGCTCTAACAAATGCACAGAATAAAAACTGAAAAATTGTTTGACAAAATGTCAGAATAAGTGCCAAAGCGGGGAATTTTACAGGTATGGCCTGGTTCCATTATGAGCAGGGAATAATGACATCAAGTGGTTTTAACGAGATGGTCAAGAACCAACAGAAGTTCAGAGGTTCTGTTCAGTGTGTCTTTGTTGTAGCTTCATGGGGTTACCTCCATTATATGCTGAGGGATCCACTTTTAGATGGAACAGAAACATTATGATAAGTAGGTGAGCACTGTAGGGATGTTTGCACAGAATCAGCTTACACAATATTTGCAAATGTGCTGCAGCCCTTGGTTTTCCTATTTCAATGTACTTGGCTGGAAGGGCAAGGGGAAGTAGCTCTTAATACCTGTTTCACTTTTCACAACTTACAATAATTGCAAATGGGATCTTATGTAAAGCTCCAAACACAGCTGAGAGTGTGTGTGTGTGTGTGTGTGTGTGTGTGTGTGTGTGTGTGTGTGTGTGTGTGTGTGTGTGCGTGTGCACTTGCACATGTGTAAGTTTGTGTGTATAGCATGTGCACATGTTTCTGTGTGTGAATGTAAGCACAAAGAATAAATCATAAATCATAAATTATGACATAGACTAAAACAACTCTGTAGAATTCTCATTCCTACCCTTTTCAGAATAAAAATAAATAGCAGCTGATTTCCTGCAATAAACTTTTTTGTTTGTATTCCCTAGTAGTCTTCAACTTATGATTTAAATGTGTGCTGAAATAATGGAGTGAAAAGATGTTAAAGTAAAACTGAATCTAATAAGTTGAGTATTCACTGAGATATTAATATTTAAACAATTTTGTAAAACCACCCTCTGTTTCAAGCTGCATAAAAATGCATTTTACTGTGCTGGCATATGCAAAGCCATTGTTTACTGTTTTCCATATCCATACAAGAAATCATTTGCAGACAATTATGTCTTATCATTTTGTAGTTTCCCCTCACATATGTCCTCTATTATTTTGCAGTAAGGAAGAAGAGGTGACTACTTCAAAGATAAACAATACAGACAGACATGTTTTGTCTCAAAGGGAATGGAATTTATATGCCAATAAGTAACGTCAATGCTGTAATAAATGCACAGAATAAAAACTGAAAAATTGTTTGACAAAATGTCAGAATAAGTGCCAAAGTGGGGAATTTTACAGGTATGGCCTGGTTTCATCATGAGCAGGGAATAATGACATCAAGTGGTTTCAACGAGATGGTCAAGAACCAAGAGACATTCAGAGGTTCTGTTCAGTGTGTCTTTGTTGTAGCTTCATGGGGTTACCCCCATTATATGCTGAGGGATCCACTTTTAGATGGAACAGAAACATTATGATAAGTAGGTGAGCACTGTAGGGATGCTTGCACAGGATCAGCTTACACACTATTTGTAAATGTGCTGCAGCTGCACAATATATATGTATAAGTAGACGCACATTGTAGAAAAGTACTGTAGAAACACATTCACAGGATCAGGTTACATACTATTTATGTTTGCACTACAGCTGCAACATACACATGTACAAAGAGATGCATGCTGTAGGAGAGCAGTGTAGGAACACTTGCATAGGATCGGGACACACACTTTTTGTAATTGTGCTATAGCTGCACTGGACACAGGTATAAGCTGATGCATATGGTAGGAGAACACTATAGCAACACTTGCACAGGATTAGGTTACACAATTTCTGTAATTGTGCTACAGCTGTACCATACACACATATAAGCAGATGCACATTGTAGGAGATCACTGTAGGAATACTCACACAGGATCAGCTTACATACTGTTTGTAACTATGCTACAGTATCATCATACAAAAGTATAAGTAGAGCACTGTGGGAACACTTGCACAGGATCAGCTTGCACACTACTTGTAATTGTGCTGCAGCTGCACCATATACATATAAGTAGATGTGCATTATAGGTAAATACTGTGGGAACACTTGCACAGGATTGGGTTACACACTATTTATAATTGTGCTACAGCTGCATCTTACATACATATAAGTAGAGGAACATCATAGGAAAGCACTGTAGGAACACTTGCACAGGATAAGCTTACATACTATTTGTAATTGTGCTGCAGCTTCACCATATATAAAAATAAGTAGATGCACATTGTAGAAAAGTACTGTGGGAACACATGCACAGTATCAAGTCACATACTGTTTGTAATTATGCTACAGCTTCACCAGAGACATGTATAAGTTGATGAATATTGTTCTCTGTATCTTCATTTAATATAGCTGTTTTTTGAATTACATTGCTGAAAGCCATATTGTTTTCTGCAGTGTTTATCTCAGATTTGAATTAGTCATCATACAGATGTGTAATGCTATACGCATCTCTCCATGTATCATTATTATATGTAAATAACCCAATGTCTCTGCATACATTATGCATTTTACTTTTTATGCAGAAGTTAAAATATTACTCTTTTATGCTGCAACAGCTCCCTCATGCTGTTGGTCCAGCCTGCTTCTTCATTATTCTTTTTCATTTTTTATGGGGTGGGAAGTTGGCCTAATGGTTAAGGTGTTAACCTTATAAACACAAGATACAGAGTTTGATTCTCACATGGGGTACTTGGCTAGGCTTAAAATGGCCCACAAAAGCAGTTAGTCTAGTACTAATCTATGCACAAATGTACTTTGCCATGACTCATGCTGTTTCCATGCCTCTAGACTCCATTGGTAATACAATGCCATCTTTGCCTGGAAATATATTAACATCTACTTCTTTCATGCATCTACTCTGCCATCACATTGAATAATCATGCAAATGCCTACTGGCTTCCTATCAGATGTGCTTGCACATTTTTGTGTGCAGACACATTCATTCCTACTCCATAGGTAAGTAACCTCATACTATTAACAACATATTTTCTGACACAATTGTGTTCCTTCAGTTACCTTAGCTAACACAACTGTACCTAAACTTTGTTGCCATTGATTCACCATCCAGGACACATAATGGGCCGGATTCACGAAGGCTTGCACGGAGTCTAAGAGTAGAGTAAGACTCCAGCAAGCCAACATGTCCGCCGAGCGATCCAGGAACAGCTGACAGGGGTGTGCTCTCTAAACTAGTCCTACACGGACAAGGCTGGGATATGCAAATTACCTCAATTGCAGGGGAAAGCCAAGCAAATTAGGTAAATTTGCAATCCTGGAAACCCGAACCTGTCCGAGTAGGAGTAGTGTTATCTGCAGAAATGTACTCAGTTGATAACTGAGTACGGTTCTGCAAATAGCAAAACGGAGCCATGTCAGCTGTAAAAAAAGCATGCATTCACAGGAGGAAGCATGCCAATGACCAAAAATACAGCCATTGGCAATGGGAAGTGATGCAAATTAAAAATAAAATATTTTTTTTTTTAATCTCGATTTCCGGGGTTTAACTGTAGTGCAGCGCCACACAAACATGCTGCACCCTAAAAAACAGAAAATGAATAATTAAGATCCATAAATGTGGATTTCATAGCTAAAATGAATTTACAATGCAAGGGAATGGCAGGCTGAAGACAACATGGCCACCGAGTAGAGGTTGCTAAGGGGGGAAGCTCAGTCTAAGAGATGTAACTAAGCATGAGTAGGCAATCCTATGCAAATGAGAGTTATGATAGTGAATCACAAGTTCTCATAGCAAATGAGCACAGTCAGTGGAGTGTAAGAGTAGAATAAGGGAAGTAACAGAGTAGAAGATAGGTGACATCAAGAGGGGGGTATGTATGAAAGGAGTGCAGCTCATTGGAGCAGAGTGAGATGTGTCAGCTTACATTTACATAATAGTGAAAGAGGTGTGTCAACAGGTAGGCCAGGTAAAGTCAAGAAATCAAAGGTGTATGCTGTGGATAACACCAAAGTTTCTTGCTGAACATGCATGTGCACGTATACACGCCAGAAAACTCAAGTAAGACAGTGTGCGTGTGTGTAAGCGTGTGTGCGCACATGTAGGCTTGAGTAAGTATATGTAAGGCTGTGTTTACAGTTATAAGTGCGTTTGTGCTGGTGTGCACGCGTTTTAACAGGAATAAGCAAGTTTTAGTCTGTGTAAGCATGTGTGCGCACATGTGAGCTGGTGTGCGCGTGTTTGCGCTTTTTTTGTGCGGCGCTGCCCCCTGAGGAAACGGAAAGGGAAAAGGAAGCACAACAAATAGTAAGAAGAGCTAGCAGGTGAAAACAATCGGAATCAGCCAATTACACAGGCATTACACTAGCCCAGCCCAGCCCAGCACTCAAAACTCAGCCAAAAACATTACAGTATATATTTCTCAGACACACTGCAACACTGCAGTAAGCTAATAGAAGTGAAAACTGAAAAAGCTTTACTGAGACAAAGAAATGTTAGGGGCTGCCATTCCTGTCATAAGGTGACATATGCAACATGCTGAGGGTGGTGACAATGCAAATGCTGCTGAGCAACCCACAGTGAGGAGACGGAAAAGATTGTACAGGCCTAGGGTAACCTACCAGGGGCTACATGAGCTGGAGATAGTGGAGAGCTATAGAGTGGACAGAGACCTCATGCAGCAAATTGTTGAGCTGTGCAGGCCACACCTCACACACAGAACCAACAGAGGGGAACCCATCCCAGTGGAAATCAAGGTATGTGTTGGCCTAAGAATATTAGCAACAGGTACCTTCCAGAGACCAACTGGTGATATGATGGGGATTTCACAGGCATCAACATCTAGGGTACTGCACCAGTTCCTGAATGCCATGGCAGCACATGTCAGTGATCATGTATATTTCCCCAATTCCCATGAGGTATTGGCCAGCAATATCCGTCTCTTCCAGCAAATAGCGGAATACCCTGAGGTAGTGGGTGCAATGTACTGCACGCACATTCGCATCAAAGCACCAGCCGGTGAGCGGGGTAGGGTCTACTATAACCGCAAGGGTTACCCCTCCATCAACTGCCAAGTTGTGTGTGATGCCAGGGCATAATAATGAATGTGTGTGCTGGCTGCCCTGGAAGCTACCATGACTCCCATATCTGGCATCTGACACAGCTGTACCAGACATTTGCCAATGGGGACATCCCTCATGGTCACCTAGTGGGGGATGCTGGACATGCACTCGAGCTGTGGCTGATGACACCCATCAGAAATGCGCACACACCTGAACAGGAATGCCATAATGAGGCACATGCACAAACACGAAATGTAATCGAGCATGTGTTTGGGCTGCTCAAGTCATGGTTCCGATGCCTGGACACATCTGTGGAGCCTTGCAGTACTCATCAACTACATGTACCCAAATAGTCATGGTATGTGCTATGCTACACAATATGATCCTGCGAAAACAGCTGCAGCAGGAGCAGCATAGGACCGGGCACAACAGCCCCCCACCATTGCCAAGGCCATCACAGGCAGAGCGTGACTCAGAGGAGGAACAATCTGAGCCTGCCCCAGTAGGCAGAAGGAGGCATGCCCACTATGCTTTGGCCTTGGCAAAGAGGCAATGCATAGCATATACACTGGCTCGGTAGGAACCCTGAAAATGATACCTCTCTCCAACTCGCACATACAGTAAAAGCGATGCCTAACTTGATAACAAACATGTATAGGGAGTGTAAAATGTGCATCCGACATAGGCAGCCCTGCAGCACCACCTGAGGCATGATTGCTATGTGTTTAGCAATATAAAGCACTGCTAAACAGCTCTCACCACTATTTAGTATATGTAAACAAAATTGCACACACTAAGTAGCACAATTACAGGCAATGTTCAGCAATATTGTGCACTGTCCATTAATGTTGGGCAACATTGAGCAATGTTGTGCAAGTCTGGTCAAATGTGGGTATAGTTCATCAAAAGCAGGTTAACAAGTTCATATTTGCTTCACTTTTCTTGAAGCAGTCTGTTCTGGCATGTATGAAAATATGAAGCAGTGACAGTTCTCGAACCCAGGATACAGTGCACTATTGTCAGAGTACAGAACCACTAAACCATGACAGTATGTCAACGGTCAGTGTGTATGAAAAAATGTTGATGAGTCAATGCTAAGTATCTCATGGAAACCTTGCAGGCATAGCATAATCCCTGTCGAGTTAAGACACAAAGGTGAGGCCTGCAGTAATAATAGAACCTGATATTCAATGCACATATAGTATAAATGTTAATATTGTTAATGTTCACACACATCAACAAACGTAGTGGACCTCAGACAGCAACATACTGCAAGGTCACACTGGGCATGCTCACACACTTGAAACTATGAGACAAATGTCAGGCAACAAAACACTGAAAGTCTGAACTGGGCATGCTCACACACTTAGGTCAAGTTTGAGTACAGCAGTGGGCCACACATATCCCTCAGTTGCAAGTGTAAACCCAGGAACCTCGCACTATTCACCAATTCCCCATGTGCACACAGTGATATGACAACAGACACAATATAAAATAGTGAAATCCTGTCACAATCAAATATGTTATGCAGAAACCTAGGTTGTTCATAGGAAGTGGTAAAGCAAAGAAGAAACAAAACCTGCAATCAGTACCATCACTGAACAATGTGCATCCTGAATATTAGCATAGGTTTAGAGGTTGACACTAGGCTATCTGCCCTAGGGTATGTAGAAGCCTAGCCACAGTGTGTTTGTATTCTGCAATCACGCTAGTTCAGTAGACTGTGCCTGTCAATAGTAGGTCACACAAGATATTTCACATATGTTCATTTCATTCTGCCTCTGTCTAGCAAGGACCCATAACATATCCCAGGGCTAAACATACGATCACCCGTCCACCTGTGAAAATGTCACCTGTAGGTGGTGAGCGTGGGTATGTGCATATGTGGTACTGTGATCACATTCCCAAGTGAGTGGAGCCTCTGTGATGGTAATATTCCCCTCCAGCATGTCCTATTAACATCATTGCTCACGTACCTGTCCCTGGAGCATGTATATTTAAGGGACTTTGATATCCTCATGTGGAGCCTGTCCATCAATGCTGTGATGGACATGGCATCAAACAAAAGGCACAGACTGCATCCAAGTAGGCAGTAAGCAACTGAGGAGAGCTGGGGTGACCATAGCCAAACTGTGCATACCATCTGTGTGAGTACCTAGAGCCACTTGGTTATGTAAATCTTTGTACATTCCAGTTGCTGCAGGTGTTGGGTAAGATACATCCAAAATGGGCCATTGTATCCAAGCATGTGCCAGATAACTACAGGGTCACAATGACCCCACCTGATCTAGATGTTAAACTGTATGGGATAAGGTTGCCTAAATAGAAGGTGTGTCCAACAACATTGGCAACGTGAATGTCAAAGGCAAGAGTACTACGTATTCATGTCCCCAAATCACAAACCTCACACATTGTATGTGATGTATCATCACCTATGTGGTAATGTGTGTACACGATGTTACTACCAAAGGTGATGACTATGCATCTAAAGTAAGGTAGCTGTAGGCCATGGCTCTGGCACCAGTCATCCATCTCTGTGAGACCCTTTCTGAGGATGCTTGTGCCAGCTGTGTAGTCGAATATGGCACACAGTTTGCAGTCATCTGCAAACATGGTCATCCATATTCCTCCTGTGTTAGCCAGTATGTATCAGAAATATATACAGAACAAGAGAGGTCCTAGGACTGAGCCCTGTGGGATGCCACGTGTAACTGGTGTATAGTCAGACATGGCACCTGCAATACTGACCATGTGTGTGCTATCCATGATCCAGTTAGCAATCCATCTTGTGACATATGTGTAGATATTGAATCCAGTGATCTAATGTGTAAAGGCCAAGTGGAGTACTGTGTAGAAGTGGTGTGCGAGCTCCAGGTAGGCTGTGTGGACAACCCTGTGTACATCTATGGACCTGTTAACTGTTTAAAGACATCAAACATCTGCAAGAGGCAAGATATGCCCACAACAACACCAAATTGTGTAGGATCCAGTGTCTGTAGGTTCACAATGTGTATGTGTTCCATGATGATACACTCCATAGCATAGCAGACCAGGATAGTTAGGCATATATTGTGATAATGTCCAGGATCCCTTGTGGCACCAGCACTGTGGAGTGGGTACACCGTAGCTGTATGCCATTCCATGGGTATACATCCTGTATTAACTGTGATATTGAACAGTGACATAATGTGAGTGTGAAGTTTGTCATGAATCTCGTGTATGCCACAGTCTGGGACACTATCTGGTCCCACTGATGCTGTGTCATCTGCTATGGAGAGGGCAGCACACACATGTTCATCTGTGATGTCAGGGAGGCTACACCCTGTTGTGATGGACATGTGCACTGCAGGGGGGATGGTGGGGAAACATTCCCACTGAACCTGTTGTCCAGGATGTTCACAATGTCAGTGGGTTCACTGTATCATTTGTAATTATGCAGTAACTCACAGCATATCTGTGAGTTCCCACACAGGTCCCTGACATAACTAAATAAGGCCTTGTGATTATCCATAGTGTCTGCTGCAAGTGTCCGTTAGAAGTGGGCCTTAGATGAATCAACAACTGATCGTAGCTATACCATAGTACTGATCAGAGATGCCTTCCAGATTGTGATTGTGCTCTATAATGTAGTAGCCTCCTCCTGACCCTGTATAGCTTAGTAATGGCCGTGGTCCAGTAGACAGGTCCCCTGCCTTTGGAGGAGTGAGTCTTGTAGTTATCTGGGATAGCATGATCCATGAATTCCAGTAGTTGTCCATAGAATGTGCTTGTAAAGTATGAAGTTGTCTGAGTCGTAATTAACACTGTCCCAGGGTCATTGAGGGATACCACCTCAGTTTGTACAAGTGTGATGTTTGCTCATGAGAAGTATGTCACTGAGATCAAATAGGATGTGTGTGTATGGGATATGCATGTCTAGTGAGATGAATGTATGTTCCGACCTTAACAATTACAGATATACCTCTGTTGTGGAACATAGAGTCCCCATGTGGGTGATGATCAGGTACCATACGTTTAACCCCCTGTGGGTGTGTTGACCAGGTCTGCCCTAGCATTTGAGTGTAGCAATCTTAGCAACTGTTGTGCTAGGGTGTCACTGTTTGAGTAGTATACCCAGTCAATGTTTGTGTATTTGAAGTCACATGATATAATGGTGTTTGGTGAGACCTTCACATTCCCCAGTGTTCCCAGGTATAGCGACTGTTGTGCCCATGTTCGGGAGTGTGGTCTGTAACAGTCTACAAACTGAAATGCAGTTTTGCCCACTCTCAGTTGCACATGTACATTCCCCAATGCTTTGTGTACTGCTTCCAACCTGGAGGTGTGTGTATGAATGATGTATATGGATTCCCCCCCTATTGTTGTTGTCCAGTCAGAGTCTTGTGTCTGAAAACCATGGTATGACATAAAACCTGTTAGTGCTGCTGGGCTTTTGTGAGCCTGAACCAGGTGTTTGTTACTGCACATATATCGACAGATTCCATACTGATGTGAGTCCTGAGTGCATGCATTCTGTGGGTTAGACATCAGTTGTTGAGCACCATCACTCTCAGTTTCCTGTACCCTGTAACATCTATGGCTGTGGTTATGTCTTCTGACCCTCGCTTCAAACAGCCACTATATGTGTGTCAAGAGCCTAAGGCAGTCTGTGAAAGCCTAGGGGTCACAGGTGCATGGCATCCATAGCGAATGTACATGGCATGTTGAGCATGTAATCCCAGGCTGATAGACACTGGATCCCCTGTGAATGACAACAATATGTTAGGCAACTGTTAAAAGTGATCATGTCATCTGTATACTGTGACATAGTACTTGGTGAGGGTAAGATGCTACACAAGGTCAGGGTCATACTGTCCTGGGCTACATGATCAGAGAGCCCCTCTATGTCTCTTGTCATGTAGTCCAGGGAGGAATGTCTGAGGGTCTGCACACCAGAATGGTCAATGATGGAGCCATATTTGTACTTGCAGTGGACTGATAGCAGTGCATGTGTTATGTGGCATATCCTGGCACCCAACACACAGCACAAAGTGACCGTCACCTTGTTCAGCCTGGTGAGTGGGATGTCAGTGTGACGGACAATTACACTCACCTAATACAAGTGTATGAGGTGTGTTGTGTAGGCCTAAGGGCAGTGACTGTGTGGCACAATGACTTTGTGAACTATGTGATGATATGTGTGTATGGTTGTGTGTTAGCAGTTGTTTGTGTGTCTGCTTTGGATGTCTCAGCTGCTTAGGCAGAGTACATTTAGATGCTCCAAGTATGTCATTGTGTGTCAATGTATACAGTTTGCTGTTTTCATAGGTGCATGTGTGAGTGTATTTGTGGTGTGTGTGGTTACCTTCACCACCCAATAGACTGTGGCAGTCATGGCTTGGGAGAGCTCTGCCTCCTGTCCGTCTATACAGTTGCACCTCTTACAGATATCTGAGTTTGTTGGTAGAAGGACAGTGTTACCTGTGTACATAAGGCAGTTGTAACAATGCATCAGAATTCCAATATGCACCAGCTGGACTGGACAGTACACACAAAACCGACCTTTGGACATGCCAGGATATGATGATGACATACACTGTCGACTGATCACAAAGGATCAGTAGTGTGTCAAGTGTGTAAAAGAGTATAACAGGGTTTTAGTGTTCAGGTTTGTTGTTGCTACGGAAAGATAATCTGCAAAGGAGTACAGACAGGAAACATTACACCTCCTTCAGCTATGTCAGGAATATCGATGTACAGTCATATATGTCCTGAGTCAGGGTCAACTGTACCTGACTGACAATGTCAACATCCTGTCAGACAGGCCCATACATACATACCCACCTCCCAGTGACAAAAGGCCCTAACATCATGCCAGGAGATATCACATGTAGAATGTGTAAACTGGTCCCCACAATGCCAAATGAATCCCATCACGTGGATAACATTGTTTCCCCATATGTGTCATAAGTGAACGACAGGACAAATACACTGCACCTGAACAGTTTGTTGAGCCTCACACTCTCTACAGGATCTTACACCATTGAATGTGTTACAGCAACATGTGGCACACCCCACAAGTGTTGGTGCACAACACACCATAGGAACTATATTCCTATAAGCCTACAAAGTCTGAAATGCTAGCCCATGGAGTCCATCATGATTGCAGTCAGGAACAGAGATATTGTAAACTGACAAACACACAACCCAAACATCTGTGGTATGTTAATGAGCACATCATGTTCCCCAAACCTGCTAGCTATCTTACAAGGCAGCCACCCAGGACAAACACCACTGACAGGAGCAATACAGGTCCCACATAGACCTTGAATAGCCCTTTACAAACATCACATACACATGTGGTATCCACAAAACCTACAATCCATGCATGAATATGTATTGTCATATGAAGGAATGGTAATATGTCCACAGATAGATCACACCAGGTATGAATTGTGTATTCCTTTTCAAGATGTTCACTCCTGCTGACCCACAAGTTTCATTTGTGGGATTGCATAACACTATGTGCACGCACATAACCATGTCCAATCTGATGTCAGCAACCTACAAACATAGCATGTGAATAGAAACCACACAGTAAAGCATGTAGCGTGTTGTGTTAATGCGTATCTCACTAGTATCATAATATAGGTAGGTAGGGGTTTGAATCCTGCAATTGCTGAGTATGTATGTGTGTGTGTGTGTGTGAGATTGGCTTTGAGAGGAGTGGCCTTTTTGGAGACTGTAGAAACACATTAGGAGTGGTGAATCCTTCTTTGCCAAGTGTGATGATGTCAGCATCCTACAAATAGAGCTTTTGAAAAAGAATGCTCCCAGTAAAGCAAATAGTGCATTGTGTTAATGTGTATCTCATTAGTATCATAATATAGTCAGGTAGGGGTATGTGTGTGTGTGTGTGTGTGTGTGTGTGTGTGTGTGTGTGTGTGTGTGTGTGTGTGTGTGTGATTTCCTTTGAGAGGAGGAGACTGTGGAAACACATTTTAAAAGAGGTACATCCCTCTTTGGAAAGTCTGATGATGTCAGCATCCTACAAATATTCAAGGAGAAGAGAAACCACCCAGTAATGCATGTAGCATGCCGTGTTAATGCATATCTCTCCAGTAGCATAACATAGTTAGGTAGGGGTTTGAATCCTGCAAATGATGAGTGTGAATGTGTGTGTGTGTGTGTGACTGCCTTTGAGAGGAGTGGCCTTTTTGGAGACTGTGGAAATACATTAGGAGTGGGGAATCCCTCTTTGCCAAGTGTGATGATGTCAGCATCCTACAAATAGAGCTTTGGAAAAGAATACTCCTAGTAAAGCAAATAGTGCATTGTATTAATGTGTATATCACAAGTGTCATAACATAGGTAGGCAGGGGTTTGAGTCTTGCCAACGCTGTGTGTGTGCCACAGGTTGTCAATGTAGTGTGGGTTTTGCTTTTACTACAGTATGACATATGTTTCAAACAGTATGTTGCATTGCACACATCAGGTATCTGTGTGTCAAATAGATTTGTGTACATGTGACCTCAATCAGTACATAGGTGTGAAGCCTGCAAACTACATAACTACATTTGTAACCTTCGACAGATTGTGCCGCTGCTTCACAGATCATAGGCTACATATGTATGTCTGCGTCAAGACCAGCCAATGTAGTGCCCTGTGGCCAAGGACATCCCTGCCACACACATCCATGACACATACTGTAGAGTACTGGGAGTGAGGGTAATTGCTGGGGTATATGTCAGACATGTTCATACACAACAACGACTGGCAATAATGGACAGTCATGATAGGTGTGCACCAGCCCTGTGGATATGCATGCAGGCCCCTAATGTGTTATGTGATACACAGAGGGACCCCACAATACCTATGGATATGTGGATACCAAGGGACAGATTACATAACACATGTCTGTCTGTACACATTGGTACCCAACATACATGTTCAGGGCTACCACCTATGTAGTACTGTTGGGATAGTATGTATAGTAAATGTGGATGACCATGCCATAGACAGCGTACTGCTATACAGCATGTATTGGACAACAGGTATCTGTCTGTATGATACCCTTGTGTAGGATATGCGTCACATCTGGGGAATGCACTGTAGTGCATGCATTATCAGATGTGAATGGACATATCCCTAGTATGTTTGCATGTACCGAAGAGGGCTTTATGCCACACAGGTGTTGTCCCAGGAATGTGTGGTGGTCAATACCACTGGTTACTGTTATAGTATAGTACTGGAAGGATCCAACTGTTACTGAGTTGCCTACAACTGTGAGTCATTTTTCAGGACATCATCTAATGATTGATTATAGTCATGCTGTTGAGGTGGTGTATACTACCAGACTGCAGATCATTGACAGATATCAATGGCATCACCCACAGCATAGTGCCAACCCATGTCATACACACATGTGTACCCATGTTAGTACATATCTGTAGTAGAATGCATACTGGCCATCAAAAGACCCCATGAGATGTTAACAATGTGTAGAACAGGGTATGTCGTACAGGCAAGCACAGAAGGGCTGTGGATGACTAAGTTTGCAGACAACTGCAAACTGGGTGCTATAATAGAGGCTCCGGCCGACATGGAGATCCTCCAGAAGGGACTAAATGAGACTGATGCATGGTGTCAAAGCCATGGTCTCAAGCTAAATGCAAACAAATGCGTAGTAATCCCCTTTGGAAAAAAACAGAGTAACCGCAAACTACAACATAGGAGGTAATCCCCTGAAATCTGAAGAAGAAATAAGGGATCTAGGGACCCAAGTAGATAGTCAGCTTTCCTTTGCTATCCATGTTGCCAAAGTGGTTAGAAAATCCTTCTATGTGACCGATCTGATCACGAAAGGGCTCGCATCAAGAACTAAGGATGTAATGGTGCCCCTCTACTCTTCCCTCATCAGACCCATTATTGAGTACAATGCACCAATTGGAATGTACCTGGCTAGACATCTCCAGCAGCTGTTGAGACCACAAAGGTACCTAACCAAGAGGATTACTGGCCTCAAACAGTTGCCCTATGCAGCATGATTGAAAAAGCTAAGACTGTTCTCTGTTGCATACCGCTTTCTCAGAGGCGATCTCTGTCTAACGTACAGAGCCATATCCAACCCAGAATTGTTGAACATGCTCCATCTTAGCAAAACCAAATCTACTTGAGCTACACACTCTAGGATATAAACCTCAACACAACAATGAATAGAACATGCTGGAGGGATAGATTCCCTTCGCAGAGATTTCCCTTACTATGGAACAGGGTCTCGATCTACATAAGACAGAGCCCCTCACTATCATTCTTCAAGAGGAACCTTGATGAGTGGATGGGTAACAGAAAGTTCACACCGGGGATCACACCAACAGCACTACTAGATAAGGGCCAAGGGTACTAGCTGCTAGTACAAGGGTCTAGAGAACTACTAAAGGGGCGGTGAATACCGCACAACATGGCTGGGCTAATATATGCATTCGGGCAGATAGCCCAGTACCAACCTATGAACCTATCCCACATGTCCACTATGCACATACATGCAGACAGTGCACACACATCATGTTCACAGATGTAAACCTGCTAATTTGTAATGCACACATCACACACGTACTGTCCACTCACTAACACATGCTGGCAACACTGTACACTTCAGCCAAGTGGAACATGGGTGGACAATACATACTCAGGCCTAACACTGGTGTAAACAATGCTACAATGACTATCAGAGCTGTGATGCATAATGCCTGCTCAGATATACCTACAAGAATATCAGTACACCTTCCTGTTGGCAACTTGCTACTATTGCTGCAATGCTATGATGTCACCCTGTGCATCAGAACCATGTTAGCCTATTCCTGCATCAATGTGACAGATGACAGGAGGTGACACAGGTGTCATCATATGCACAGGATGTGTTGTATGTTTGCCAGAGCCCGACATTGACCCATCCAATCGGCATGTCTGTGTGTGTGTGTGTGTGTGTGTGTGTGTGTGTGTGTGTGTGTGTGTGTGTGTGTGTGTGTGTGTGTGTGAGGGACAACAGTATTGCATGGGCCAATGTTGATGTAATGTGTGTGTGTGTGTGTGTATGTGTGAGCCCTAGTTGTATGGTAAATGTGTGTGTGTCTGCATGCACACAACTCCACTATGTGGCTGCCATATACAGGCGGGTGTGGGACAGCCACAGACTGTACCTGCTAGTCTGTACAGATCACTGTCACCGGCCATGGACACTGTACCTGTGCCTAGCAGGGGTGCTACGGGCAGTATCAGGTACCAGCCCTGACTGTGTGCTATCATCAGAGGCAGAGGTATGATGACTGGACCCATGTCTCTGCTGGGACTGGCCAGCACCATGTGCATGTGGTCTAGTAGAACGGTCAATGGATAGGCTAGCCCCAGCATTGCTGGGGCTGGTACTGCCACTATGGGAGCGGTCTGTGATCCATGGTCCATCCGCAACAAATGCCAGCTAATGCTGTGCTGGCATGCGTTCGCTTCAGCCTCTCATCCTTCCCGCATGGTCCTGGCTCATGGCTAACACATTGTGGAGGACATCTAATGTCTCCCTCCAACGGCTATCAATGACCTAGGTGTAATTCTGGATGGCACCGGCAAGTTCACGGATGCTGTCATTGATAGCAGTGTAATGGGCCCTCTGCACCCTTAGTCCCTGTTGGGTATACCATTCCATACGTGTCTGTGCCTGCATTACAGCCCGGAACATACTGGAGGTTGTAATACCTCCGGGGGCATGTCTGCCAGGGGCAATACGACCAGTGGTGCTCCCCCGAGAACCCCTGGACATTCGCCTATGTGGTACCATTCCGGTTTTACGGCTATGGCTGCTGTGAGGGGATGCACGTGCTATAGGTACCACAATCTCCTGGTCAATGCCAACTGTATGCTGTCCCTCAGCTTCAGCCATTGATGAGGGATGTATTGGCAGTATGAGTGTGTGCATATATGGGGTTGACCGCTGTGTACTGTCAATTGGTGGTCCAATGACAGACTCTGTCAGACCTTCCTGTGCCACAATACATGTCTCATCATCTCCACTATTAGTGGTGGTGAAATCAGGTTCCCTGCTACATTCAGCCACGCCTAACACAGCACCTGTGGAAGGAAGACAGGAAACGCACTTTACAATCTGTACATGATGTTAGCACACATGCACACATGCACACATGAACACATGCACACATGAACACATGCACACATGCACACATGAACACATGAACACATGCATACATGCACACATGAAACATGAACACATGCACACATGCACACATGTGCACATGAACACATGAACACATGCACACATGCATACATGCACACATGAACACATGAACACATGCACACATGCACACATGCACAGAAATACACTGCTCACCACAGCACATACACACACATCAGCAATCCAACACATACACAATAGTGGGTGATGATGGGTGACAGTATCACAAGGCAAACAGTCACCACACACGTGTCAGCAGGCAGACCATGTGTTGCTCAACACCATGTAGTGCAAGTGTAGACAGCCCTATCTAATGGCATTATACATGGCTTTGATGCATGTGTGTAGTTGTGCAGTGATTGGCTACACTTTGGAACACAGTGTGTACATGGACACAACATTGCTGTGCAAGTATTATCTGCTCTGCAATGTCATGTGCACCATCACTCAATGGTATACATACCATGGCTGCATGTGTCATCTGTGTGACACATAGATTGACATGTGTGATGACAGTGTCTGTGTCCATATCACATAATAGTGGGCACATGTGTAGCAAATGCATGCAATGTACAGACATGGGATGAGTGGTGCATGTAGATGTGAAGGAATCCCAATGCACGACATGTACATTGCACAGTGGTTATGGTGCGTGTGGGACATATTGCAGATATGTTGCTGCCAGCCATGACATGGCATGCTACACGACAGCAACATTAAACACCACACATACACATTGTGTGTCATGTGACCTATACACCCAATAGCATTCCAGGACATATATGTGACTCTTTGTACAGATTTCGGCTGTTGTGCAAAATGTGTATACTAGCGTATGTAAGCACACACTCAACATGCTATGCATGGTGTGTATAGGTGCATATGTTTGCGCACACAGAACAATGAGGTGCACAGCAAAGACTGCTATGTGTAGTACTGTGGTCACTGTAACTGGATGGGGTGTAGTACCATGTGCCATCATCATCATCATCATGCATCTTGTGGTCACTCACGGCTACTACTGTGTGACAGACCACCGCCTAGCATGCTGTACCTGAACTGCAGTGCCGTGGATACGTTCACTATTAAACAGCCACTTTGTAAATGGGTGTATGAGGTGCCCAGTAGGGAGCATTGCCTAACATGACTGTGTTATGTGTTGAAGAGTGTTATGATAGGCCTCTACCTCTGAGGTACATCATGTGTGTGTGGATGACATGTGGAATACTGACATGTGACCTTATAGCGGGTGTGTGGTTATGCCATATGTAGCATGACTTTGTGTACTGCATGTGATAAATGTCTTATGTTGTGTACAGGTGTTGCAACTATGCCTATCCAATGTGCAGTACGGGGTTGCCACAAGTGTGTGTCATGCTCTGTGTATTGCATGTCATTGAGGAAGCTACTGACATTACTGAGCTGAGCAACGTCTCACAGAAAACATGCACGGCATGCATTATGAGTAGGTGTGTTATGTGTACACAGCCTACACCTCACTTATGACCTGCATATTTCATTACCAACATTACAGGTATAACACACTCACCAGCATGGATCAGCTGCTCTGCCTTCACACCAGCAGGACCTATGAGAATATGAGAGGGTTCATCAGTGGCCACAACTGTGGCATTGTTGCAGTGGGTATGCTAAACTACAGTACAACAACAGTCACAGGTATAGGGATATTATACAAACTATCCGTATTGCACAACAGTAGGCAGCGGAACTGCTAAATACACAGTACACATCTCACATACACATAATCTAACAATACAGTTAACTGTAGTCTACAGATCTACAGATAGGGCATATTACCTTCTTGCTCCAGGTGGATGTGCTGGGTGGCTCCGGCCTCCATTACAACACATGTCAGAGGTTGCTGTAGCGGTTGTCCAGCAGCCACCATGCTTAGGACCAGCTCCTCTGCTCTGGTGAGGGGGGGATGTATGGCCACCCCGCCACTTGTGGCAAGCTGCTGTCTTTGGATATCAGATGCATGCCGCCGGACTTGTCTAATTAAATCACTGCAGTGATGGCGTATCTGTTCATATGTCCGGTTATGCATGCCTATGTCATTTACCCGACTAACAAGTTCCTGCCACAGTGCAGTCCGCTCCTGCTGGTGCTGGCTGGTTCTGGAGAACAGCATAGTGTACTGCTGCAAAAGGCTGTTGACTATCACCTCTTCCTCTTCTGCAGTGTAAGCTGGATTACGTTGGTGGGTCTTCTGGCTGAAAAAGATATGAACAATATGTGTGAGAGTGTCCTGTGGCACACCTTATACCTTTACCCACAGATATCACTTTACTGACATATGTACCATCCTATTGTCTGTCAGTGGTTACACACGTTCAATAACACTTACTGGTTCTCAGTCCACAACTAACTAACACTACCTGGCAGACTCTATATATCACACCACTATCTGTCCCTTGAGCCCTGTTCATTTCTACTAAAGTCTTATATACCATTCCTTCCTACTGAATATTCCCCCTTACTCCTTCCTCTCTTTACATGCAGTTTTAACTATTTGTGAAGCTAACCTAGATTATCTCTCCTCTCTTTTTACAGTTCCTCACCTCTGAAGCTCACCTCAGAAGCCCCCTCCCTACCACCAAACAAGGAATACCTCCTGCAAACTCCCTGGAGTTTGCCTACCAGACTGACTCATAGAACTCCTGAAGACTGCCCTTAAGGTTTAATACTGAATGTAGGTAGCCTTAAACCATCTACTGTGCCTGTACTACCTACCTAATATTACATTTACTTCTGTCTATCCTCCCTTGTAAGAGACTCAGCAGCCTACCGTGGACCACTCGGACATACTCTCTCCCCCCATGTCACCTTAGTCCCAGACACTTTCACAGCGAACGTTGCAAGTAACCTGCTCAACGTTGCTACCTGTTTTTCCTCATTCTCACCACTAGGTAGCAGTGCCCTCTAACCAACTGCCGATGTAACTGTATGTTACCTGGCCTCCCTCCTAGTAACCTGACTCCTCAACTAAAAGCCTGTATTCTATTTTCTGCTCTCCTCTGACTACAACCTTTTCTGTTCTCTCTCTGACTACAATCTTTTTTCACCCCTGAACAACTTTAACTACCTAACTCATAACACCCTTACATCTTTACAAACTACTCCTCCTTTTCTATTCTATACTTACCACACCTGCTAACCTTGTAAATCATCAGCAGTAGTAGCTGATACTTTTTTTCACTCTCCTCTTTGTTTTTCCCGCTCCATTCGCCCTGCAAGTCACTCCGTCCCTACCCTACCCCATTCCCACCCACCCCACTACATCTACATTTATACCTTCATAACCACTCCTACTTCCTCTTCATCATCTTCTTATCCCCTCCCCCTCACATAACACACCTTCATCACAATTTCTGCTTCCTCCTTACTGAACACTTACTTTAACTATCATAACCCAATATGCTTATAAAATATTCAAGCCTCCCCATTCATCTTCTACTACTTCTCAACCTTTCCTATATCTACTATCTGACTGAACCTAATCTCATCCCCACACCCCTCTCCTACACACAACCTACCCCACCACACATCACTAACTTACCATTATAACTCCATTTCTCCTGAACTATATCCCACCAATCCCAACTTATGTTTTCATTACAAACTAATCCCTCCTCATGATACCTCAACACCCACTCTCCCCTCCATATCCTCCACTTATTTTTCAACCTGCACCTCCCATTCAAAGCAATCCAAATACCACTACTACTTAACTCAACTTCTAACTGCCATACTTTTATCTGGCGTGCACACCCCAACCCAGGCCCACACCCCTCTTCCTCAATATCTAAATCCATCCTATTTGCATCTCTCAATGCACAAAGCTTAACCAACAAAATTCCAAATCTACATGCCTGGCTACTCCACAATAAACCTGACATCCTAGCCATTTCTGAAACCTGGCTAAAACCTCATATCAAAAATGAAGAGATAGTGCCACCCAATTACTCTATCATCAGAACAGATAGAACCCATAAAAAGGGTGGTGGAGTAGCTCTACTCTACTCATCCTCCCTATGCATAACACCTTTTAACAAACACATTCCCCAATTCAGTAATGCAGAATTAATACTAGCCCAACTTCAGCTAAACAAACACAAATATATATGCATAGCCCCCCTTTACATACCCCCTGGAAACAATATACCAATACTCGAAGAAATCCTCTCCTGGCTTTCAACTAACATCTGTAATGAAACTATAATCATGGGGGACACCAACATAAACTGGTCCTCCATTCTATCCCCTACTGACTCCCTCAACATCAACCTATATAACTACTCTCAACTCATCAACTCCATAACTAGGCCATGCAAAGACCTCACTAGTGGCAACATCTTAGACTGGATTCTAGTCTCCCACCCTCACTACTACCCCAAAAGTGGAACACTTCCTGACTCCCTCAGTGACCACCTTCCCATCTTCACAACACGTCTTCCTTCTCCCCTGCAAGTTACTCATAACTACATCACTACCTGATGCCGTAAAAACTTTAACCTAGAAGCTTTCTCTGACTCCTTAAAAGCCATTAACTGGTACCCTTTAAAAACTCTACCCCTCAACAATGCAATCACTCACTTCAATACTACCTTTCTAAATCTTCTAGATACTTACGCTCCCTTAATAACTAAAAGAATAAAAAAGAAATCAAGCCCCTGGTTAACAAAAAATACACTGACAAACATGCGACTTAGAGACAAAGCCTGGACACAATATCACAGGACCAAATCCTCATCTACCCTTAATGAATACAAAACCCTTCGTAACTCAGTTAAAAAGCTTATCTATGCAGACCGTCGCAACTACTTCTCCCAACTTCAAAGCAAACATAAAACTAACCCTCAAATGTTCTGGAAAGGCATAAACACCCTCCTAAAACCTGGTACTATAGAAACCCAATACCCTGCCCAAATACACAAGACACTGATCTTGCCACACAATTCAACTCTTTTTTCATAGATTCTATTTCCAAACTTACTTCCTCTTTCTCAAATAACAACCAACCAACTACTTCCACTTCTCCTCACCCAACTCCCCTCAATTTTCTTTTCTGATCCCCACCCTCTCAACCACCAGCCTTCATCATTAAAATGATTCCTACTTCCACCATAAAAACTCCTACAGAAACTGAAACCATGCACCAATGCCCTGATAACATTCCCTCATACTTCCTCAGCATAGCTGCTGAAGCCATTGCTCTTCCCATCAGTATCCTAATCAACCGTTCCATCCAAGAAGGCAATGTTCCCCAAATCTGGAAAAAAGCTTACATCATTCCTCTCCATAAAGGTGGAACTAATACTAATATCACCAACTTCGTCCCATCGCCATCCTCTCTCCCATTTCAAAATCCTTGAGAAATGTATCCATCTTCAACTCCTTCCCCATCTCTTAGATAACAACCTATTAACTCCTACCCAGCATGGATTCAGACCCCATCACAGTACCATGACAGCCCTCCTATCCTTCTTAGAAACTGTGAATAAAGCTAGAGACTCTGGCCTCACTGTTTCTACCATCCTCTCGATCTTTCTAAAGCCTTTGACACTATCTCTCATAACTTACTTCTTACTAAACTATCTAAACTAAACCTTATATTATCATCCCTTACTTGGTTTACCAGCTATCTCTCTAATAGGCAACAAGCTGTTAAGTGGAAGAAAGCCACCTCCTCCTTTCTCAACACCCCACTGGTGTCCCACAAGGTTCTATACTGGGCCCCTCCTCTTCAATATTTTCATTAATGACTTTTTCCACTCTGTCCCTCTTGCAAACATTATTCAATATGCAGATGATTCAACAATTATCTGTGCTGCCTCATCCATCCCAACCCTTTTAAAACTTACTCAAGATGCCTTCTCCTCCACTGAACAGTGGATGAAAGACAACCATCTAGCACTTAATGCTGCTAAAACTAAACTAATGATATTTACTCCCTCTAAAACTAATAACTTTGACAGGAAATTATTCTCTATCACTAGCCAAAATAACACACCTCTTGAGCTGGTATCTGAAACCAAACTACTAGGAGTCCAAATCGATGACAAGCTTAATTTCAACTCCCATCTGCTACTAAACATAAAAAAAACCCCATCAAAAACTCGGAATGCTCTACCGACATAATCGGTTCCTCACCCCAACTACTAAACTTACTCTTTCTACCACATTTCTCCTTCCCTCCCTTCTCTATGGTGCCCCTCTTTTAACAAACCTACAATCATCTCTCAAAGCCAAACTGTCCTCTTGCTACAATAAAATAGCCAGATTTGCCACCAGCAACAAATCATCAACCCATCACTGTATACCTCTTCACAAACTCAACTGGCTAGAACTCCCCAACTACCTTTCCTACACTCAGCTTACCTATGTCCATAAACTCATATTCCAACCATACCTCTGTCCTTCCCTCTCAACTACCTTTAAAATACACCACACCCAAAGACTTCTAAGATCAAACAATCAAAACCTTATTGAGGTTTACAGACCCCTCCGCACCCCAGGACAAAACCTCCTGTCCTTCTCACTAGCTCGCTCATGGAACTCCCTACCCCCCTCCATTGCATTACCACTAGCCTCTCATACTTTAAAAACAACTTCATTGTCATCTAACATCAGCATGGCAATGCTCCTGCTCTCATCCCCCATAGCCTACTGTCCACTCTTCTTCTCTTTCCCCTTCTTACAAATCCCAGATAGACATTTCAAGCTTGCTTGTAGTATATAATTTCCCTACTTATACCCAACAATCTCCTAGCCTACTGCATATAACTTCCTATCAGCCTACTGCATCTAACTACCTATCAGCCTACTGCATCTAACTACCTATAAAAAAAAAAAAATTTACATTAAATACTATTGCATGTATTACTTTTGATTAAAATATATTTGACCTGATTATAACCTGAAATTGTATAATGTTTACTCTGTAATCATCAAGTAATCTATGTGTGGAACTTAATCTTTGTATAATCTGTATGTGGAGCTTTTCTCCCCAGGACTCCATTGAAAATGGGTTCCTTGGGCCCATTGGACTATCCTGGTTAAACAACTGCAAATAAAATAAAAAAATAAATAAATAAAATAAGAGTACCAGACACACTGTTTGTGACACATTGCACAACCTCATGACAGGGTTGTATATCACACCAATGCACAAACAGAGATGTCATCCATTGCAATGGATGTAGAGTACAGATACAGTAGTACCAATCAAACACCCTAGTCATTGATGCCATAGCCCTGCCTAACAGATGTGTCCAGTTGTTACTATAGGTGGCATACTTCTTTAACAGACTATAGATGTTGCTGGATACACACGTCAACCCTGTAACACACATATGATTGCAGCCATTGTACAGGAATAATCACACACACATCAGGCAAACATACAACGCACCACTGTATGCCATCACAGATGAGCATTACCTGTGTACCATACGGTGCTGTGTACCACTACTTACACACCCTTATGCCTGCAGTCTGTCCTCTGTGCAGACTACAGGTAACACACATGACAGTGTTTCCAAGCAATGTGAATGTACACCATACTGTGCTGTTTAGCCCTACAGCTTCAGGTAGTACTACAGTTCATATTGGTGATGGATTCACATGCAGTACCACTCACTAAGCATACATGTATTGCTTTAGCCTACAATGAGACACCACATTCATCAACGGAGAACTATGTCACATCATATGCCGTACTACTATGTCTTCCTAACAGTACATTACACACCAGTTGCTGTCCTCACAGCTAGGTTAGGCACTACCATGTCAGATACAACATCACACTAAACTATCACACATTTACAGACTTTGCACACATTCAGCATTACACTCATTCAACCTCACATAGTGGCTATTGCATTAAGTACATCTGTGAGTGCATAGTGTCATAGGTAGGTAATATGCTATTGGCCCTAGGGCCTATGGCAGCCTAGCCATATGCTACCTTGGCCTTTGACATACATGTACTTTGATTTCACTTGCCTCTGCCAACCTGAACCACAGAGGTGTTTCCTGGGGTGTATTAACAATCTCCCACACAATCATCAGGGGTATTTATAACAACTGCTAAGGAGGAGCCTTGTTTGCTATTGCTATGTGGTGTATTCTGGTGTATGGCATATGTCTGAGATGGGAACCTATCCCTCCAGCATGTGCTGTTTAGTGAGCTGACAAGGTTTACAGCCCTAGAGCGTGTAACCCCGAGGGGTTGTGATATGTTGCCATGGTGGTTGTCACCCAGCTATGGGTGTGACATACCTCTGTATGTCCGGCAGAGGTCACCTCTGTGTGGCCAGTATGCAATACAGTGTAGTTGTGGTTTTGTGAGTCAGTCTGCATAGGGCATCTGTTTGCGGACAGTATTACCCTTTGGGAGGTCTGTCTGTGGCCTGTTCACCTGGTGTAGTTGTCATGTGAAGTACATACCACACAGGGCATTGTGATGAGTAGAGGGGAACCCTAGCCTATACTTCTATAGATGACACTCCTGTTGTCATGACACATACCACACAGACAGATTACAGGTGTAGTGTGGCACTGTCTTCATCACAGTGGAGGCTACTGTCCACCTGTGTCCCATGTTCCTTTATCACACCTTCAATGTTAGGTAGATCTCTACCTATGTGTTAGTTAATTGGTACACTGTTTTGGGAAGGTGGAATGGCACTGCAGTATCAACACTTGTCTACAGTCAATGCCTTGTTCACCACACACCTCTTGCGGTACATATGACCCCGTGTCTCTGTGTGTCTCTCTCTCACTCTATATGTATATATATATATATATATATATATATATATATATATATATATATATATATATACATATATATATATATATATATATATATATATTATATATATGCATATCTATACACATACATGTACACATCCATTGCTGTACACATGGATGTACATATAGGCACATGTACAGTCCACCTTTCATGGTGGGGATCTCACTTATGCGACAGTTGTGGGATGTACAGGTATGTGATTGCATTGCACAGTGTTGTCCAGAATGCATGTGGGTGTCCTCAGCCCTTGTAGCATTAGCAGGCCTCACTGTCTGTAACACATCAGATCTGACAAATCTGTCCCACAGCATTTAACCACCACATGACATATATCAACACTACCATAGCTGACCTTAGGCATAGGTCTACTGGGCGGCCAACTAGGGCGCCGCTCTAGCAGGGATGCTTTTCCACTATTTATGTGGACACAAGGATGGGGGCACCAGGAAGTGTGGTAGGGGGTGCCGTGGGGCCCTTTTGCCTAGGGCACCAGTTGACCTAAGGCCACTCCAGCACACTGCATGCTGTCTTCTAGGCCACACACTACAACCTAAATGGATATATGCACATATCAACATTCACTGACAGATAGCTGTCCACCTTTCACTAACAGTTTTAGTATGTCCCTTGTCATATGCACATGTGCAGATACAGATAGATACATACTGCTGCCACACATGGATGATTTGCAGTGTGTACAGTACTCTTTGGGAACATCTATAACATGCCAACACATACATTTGAGTTACATACCTTACCTTTGTATTTACCTGCTTAGTGTGTTACGGTTTTGTATCTTTTTTTTTTTTTTTTTTGCTGGTTTGATTTGGGTTTTTGCCCTCTATTTCACCTTCGGTCTCTGTTTCTGCCTCTCTTCTGTCTCTGTCTCACTCTGTGTGCATGTCTCTCTCTCTCTCACTCTCTGTCTCACGACACCTGCAATGATATAATTGCATGTGTGGACTGCAGGTACAGCCTGCTTTTCTATGTATCTGCACTTGTGCATGTGACAGCCTCTGCACCAATTGTTGCCCACCATTCAGTAATTGCATGCAGCCTGCTGTTTAGTGATTGCATTACTCACTGTGATTGCAGCCCACTGCTATAAAATGCTAGGTTAGGTAGGCATAGCCCTTTCAGATTTCAAAGGTGGGGCCCATTCTTGTTTGCTCTGGACACCGTTGTGTCAGTCTAAAGGTTGGTATATGTCTCTTATCTGGTGCTAGGATTGTAGCCAGTTATGTGCATGTTGTACTCATACCTGCATGTTGCTGCTTCCAGTACACACATCTCAGTGTAGACACGTATGCACCCCTCTAATTGCTAACACAGGATACATGGGAGTATGTACTTTTTTCTCATGTACACAATTAACTGCCATACAAATGTGGTTATTGCACTGTATTCCTGTGGCCAGTGTTTATCCTGGTCTGATACTGTGTGGTGTTTGTAAGGTGCTACTGTAACATTATTCCCTGCTAGGATGGCTGGTTCTCCTTTCACAGTCATGTCATGCAATTCCGCAACCACTGCTGGTAAAGACCCACAGAAAAGGGTTTGTGTTATACCATTCCTAATTTCCATTTACATTCCCTCATTGTAATGCATGATATATTTATTTCAGAACCAAGTTATTTGTGTATCTGCTGTGTCTTAGTGGTAATTCATGCAGTCTATTGTGTTAATGGTCTGGGGTTCGAGACTGGCAGAGGTTTTTTATTTTGCTGCTCAGCAGAACAAGGGCCCTGCCATAGAGTGACTAAGGCACTTTTAAGCAGTAGTAAGCGGGTTTGCATGGGTTTTCACGATGCTTAACTACACTTAGCTAAGTGCACACATGCGCACACTCGCTTAATCCCACTTACTACTGCTTAAAAGTGCTTACTCCCGCTAACCCCCGTGCTAATTTCTTTGAAAGAAAAGAAATGGGGAGATAGGAAAGTGGTGTAAAAGGGGGCACAGAGAGGAAAAGACAGTAGGAAAACAAGCTTGGGATGTGCAGGACGGGTGTAGGGAAGGTCCATAGCTGCCCGTTTCTTTGCCAGCAACAGATGTGCATATGTTGTAAATTTGGAGTGAAATTTGAAACCTTCGACCCCTGAGAGAGGGGTGAGGACAACATAGTTTGTTGTACTGCCAATTAGAATTATCAGTGTACATGTCCAATGGACATGTGTGCGAAATGGGAAGCTATGTATGGGGCGTAATTTTTTTTCGGGTACAGATTGCCCTTTTTTTTTTTTTTTAGGGGAGAGTGGTAAGTGAGGTAGAGGAAGTAGGCATATTTGGGGAGGTAGGTTGGGTAGGTAAACAGACAAGACAAACAAGATGCATACATGGGCGGAGTATGACACAATGGGTGAGTAAACACAATTGACGGGGATGGATGTTTGGAAATCGCAAGCCCATGAGCCCACAGATGGTAACAGTGGGACTGATATCCCCACCCATGGGCAGTCACCACTGGACCTTCACAAACCCGAGGGTCGCTGTGTTGGGGGCTGTGTAGGAGGAGCAGGCTCACCCATGAGTCGCGCCACTCTTGCCTCGAGCTGGCATAGGGGATCTGCAACTAAACGCTGGATCTCCCTATGCACCGCAACCCGGTCCCTTCGGAGGGTGACAGGAGGCCCTTCTCCGCCCACGCTTGCAGGGGGGGGTGAGCCCCATCCCCTGCAATAATTCCACCTGAAGGTGGCACAGGACCTACGGAGGAGGGTGGCCCGGGCTGGGCACCAGACTTGCTGGTGCCAGGTGCAACTGCCAGCTGAGGTGGGACAGGTGTGTCCGCTGGGACCGGCCTTCCCATACGTTCTGTGATTAGGTGTTTTTAATTACAACATAGACAACAGCATTCCAAGTTAGTTGTAACAGCATGCAGTAATATTCCCATTAACCCAACACACCAGGGTTACAACAGTTGAACAGTAAGCATAACACATGCATGTATTGAATGACAGTGGACATTCCAACTGCATGCAGGGATGATTGGTGGCAACAGGCCACCAAGATTGTGGTGTTTGAACAGGGGAAATGCATCAAAGTAGGTGCAGATTTTTTATAACAATAGGACATATGTCCCAACAAATGTTATGAGATTACACATACCCAATGAGGTGTGGAATTGCATTGTTTATGCACATGGAGTAGGGTTTAAAAAGAAACCTCCATTAACATCTTATTAGTACTTTAACTGTACACTACATTCCTATCGACTGCAGGTGTATATCCCCTACATGTATTCTTACACTAAATAACATGCATTTGATTGCGTTATGGGTTTTGCTACTTCATGATATACCTGGCCTATATCTGACATGGTAACTGTCCAGGATGCATATGTTACTGCTACATACTTGTATTAAATTGACTTGTTTATGTATGTGCACACCTGGATGTGCACACAAGCTTTTTCACTTGTTTTCTACACAACTGTACTTTTCAGGTAACACACTTAAGTTTCTGGGAACACCTTGACAGGCTACTCATGTGCCAGATTTACCTATGCATGTCAGCCATTTCACAACTGTTTAGGACTGTTACATACTTCACAGCTACCGGCACTTCCTTCATCCACTTTATATGGGACTGCACTACTGGGGGTTGTCAGCGCTTACTACAACAGAGTAACATTTCTTCACTGCAAGGGTTCAACAACATTTCTGAGTAACTGGCACATACACACTGCAAGTATTATACCTTTCTTATTTACATTAAAACTCTTCTCTACAGGCTCTCTCCTGTATTTGACACTACACTGTATACAGTAGACCTATTCAGGAAATGTTATACCATTATTGATAGGTTACAAGACTGTTTTACAGGCTCACTCACGTTTTATCTATGACAGTGCATGCAGAGATAGTATTCCAGACATGTTTTTGCTTTATTCATGGGTTACTACACTCTATTCCTGCCTATCTGACTTACGATATGTAACAGTACATGCAGATGATTTATTCAGGGAATGAATGTTTTATACTTCACAGCTACTGCCACTTCCTTCATCCACTTCCTATGGGACTGCACAACTGTGGGTTGACAGCACCTAATACAACAGTACTATTTATTATTGCAAGGGTACAACAACATTTCAAAGTAAGTGACACAGACACACTCCAAATTTTATACCTTTATTAATTACATTGAACACTCTTTTCTACAGGCTCTCTCCTTTACTTGTTATTACAGTGCATACGAAAGACATATTCAGGACATATTATACCTTTCTTGATATGTTACAACACTCTTTTTCAGGCCTGCTCACTTATATATTATGACAATATATGTAGGGATAGTATTCCAGATATATTTTAGCTTGATTGGTGGGTTAGTACACTCAATTTCTGGCTCACTGACGTTTGTTATATAACAGTACATGCAGAGGATTTAATCAGGACATTTTATTGCTGTATTATTGGGCTTAAACACTTTTCTCATGCTCACTCACATATATCATGTAACAATACATGCAGAATATTTACTAACCTGCCTGGTGGCGCGACCTTAGCAACCTATCTGCATAGGCTTGCTGATTCATAGCTCGAGCACCTGCAGCTGTGGAGTAAATAAAGGGATATTGAGACATACCTATCCATTATTAGACTATATTAGCTTATCTCACATACTGCATTCCATGGCTACCTACTTAGTAGTGGGGCATCCCACATTTGACGGGCCTCCTGGATCCACTGGTTCAGAATGTCCTGCGTCTGCCTCTTCAGGTCTGCATGGTGGTGACGGACCTGCACACCAGTCTGAGGGACGCCTGTGGCACTGGTGAGTTCATGAGCCAACCAGTTACAAACCTCCATCTTATACTCCGTTCCTTGGAACTGGCCCTGCAGGAGTTGAGTCTCATGCCGATGGACTAGGAGCCAAACCATATATCTTGACTCCTCGATGCCCCAGCGTTGTGCTCGAAAGCGTGTTCCCTCTCCAGCACCAGACATTCTAACTGCAGATGGGAGTTACAATCAGTTATGGTGAGTATTCCCGCCTATGCGGCTTAAATGTGCTGCATTTCCCGCACTTTTCTGTGATTGGTCATTTTTGAATATTCTCGGCTGACTGCAGACATGCTTAGCAATGGTTAAGCAAACATTTATTACTATATATATGTTAACAGTGGAAGTTTTTCCTAAGCTGTCCTGGCTTAGTGGTTCAGTACTTTGATTATGGTGCACAGTGTCCTGGGTTCAAACCTTATCATTGTATTTTATTTTACTACTGTCCAGACAAGTTAGGGGGCATGGCTGTGTGTAAGCAACTTTGCTCTACGTTGCTCCACTTTGCCCGACGGGCGCTGGTTGGTGTGGCGTGCACCTCCGCACAAACCGATTGCACTGGGTAAAGCACTATTTAGCTTTGGGCAACTATTTTGCGCTGGGTAAAGTGCGATTTAGCTATGGGCAGCTACATTGCACTGGGTAAAGCATGAGTTAGCTAGGGGCAACACCATTGCATTGGGTGAAACTCTGCTTAACTGCGGGCAATTTTATATTGGGATCCTTTAAAATATTTATTTTATTCACTGATACATTGGCCACTTCACTGCTTTCTAGTTGTGTTTAAACATATATGTTGGGTATTATTCCATATACTGATTTAAAAAAAAAATACGAAAGGGATTGGTGCGACTCGAACTGTGAATGCCTCTTCTTTGTGCGAACGCTTTACCATTACACCATTGCTATTTGGTGTGATTTGCATAAACATTCTTTCTTATGCTCTTCCATGTGAGAATTGCTAACTGTAGCTAAGCAATGGGCACACCCGCACACACACATGCAAATACGGGCAGCTATTTTGGGTATTTAAAAAATGTTATGGTTATGCGTTTTAGATGTGTGATGGGGGTTTACATTATCAGGCAGTGAGGTGTTGGGTGCAGGGACATTTGAGTGGACTCGCTCTTGTTTATTTACTTTTTTTTAAACACTTGCAGAGGCGTGGACATTTGGACTGCTCGGCAGTCGGGCACGCCCCCTGCTTTCTTACACGGTCCATGTAGGACTTACGGTTGGGTCAGGGTGCCCTCATGCATATTCATGGCATGCTGACATCATACCGTTCAACTGCAGCCTCCGAGTAAGATTTATTAAGTCTTACACAGAGGATTCGTGAATCCGGGGGAATGTTTTACCAAACTGTGACTTTTCAGAATTGCACACTATGATACTTGCATTACTGTTTGTTTTGTTGTGAGTGCCCTGGATTTTACAAAGCATCTTAGCTTAATCTCTCCTACGGTGTTAATTCCACTTACACAGAATCTGCATATTATATTTCCCTTGGTTTTCCTATTTCAGTGTACTTGGCTGGAAGGGCAAGGGGAAGTAGCTCTTAATACCTATTTCACTGTTCACATCTTACCAGTAATTGCAAGTGGGATCTTATGTAAAGCTCCAAATACAGCTGAGAGTGTGTGTGTGTGTGTGTGTGTGTGTGTGTGTGTGTGTGTGTGTGTGTGTGTGTGTGTGTGTGTGTGCGCAAGTGCACATGTGTACGTTTGTGTGTATAGCATGTGCACGTGTTTCTGTGAATGTAAGCACAAAGAATAAATCATAAATCATAAATTATGATATAGACTAAAACAAATTTGCAGAATTCTCATTCCTACCCTTTTCAGAATCAAAATAAATAGCAGCTGATTTTCTGCAATAAACAGCTTTTTTTGTTTGCATTCCCCAGTAGTGTTCAACTTATGATTTAAATTTGTGCTGAAATAATGGAGTGAAAAGATATTAAAGTAAAACTGAATCTAATAAGTCAAGTATTCAGTGAGATATTAATATTTAAACAATTTTGTAAAACCACCCTCTGTTTCAAGCTGCATAAAAATGCATTCTATCGTGCTAGCATATACAAAGCCATTGTTTACTCTTTTGCATATCCATACAAGAAATCATTTGCAGACAATTATGTCTTATCCTTTTTTTAGTTTCCCCTCAAATATGTCCTCTATTATTTCGCAGTAAGGAAGAAGAGGTGACTACTTCAAAGATAAACAATACAGACAGACATGTTTTGTCTCAAAGGGAATGGCATTTATGTGCCATCTGATCGATGCAGTTGCAAGAAGCCTCAGGTGGACCTGTGGCAGGGAGCAGTGAGATCATGTTGTTAATGTACAGTCACTGTGGCACACCGCTAGTTTGCTGACTGACACTAACGGATGTTTATGTTTGTCAATAACAGGCTAACTGTTTGTACTGGCTGTGGCATTCTCCAGTGTTTAATTCTGCCATCTGTGAAATATCAAAAGGTACATTTCTATTTGTTCACAGCAATTAATTTCACAACCTCTCCTTGACCTCTGTGATAAGCTGAAGTCAGATTTATTTAAAGCAGTAGGATTTGCCTGCAGAGAACATCATCATGCACTTCCTTTTCAGTGTAATGTACTTCAAGTTAGCCCACTGGCATTCAAATTATCCAGCAAATATAAAATAAGGTGCAGCCGGACACAGAATAATGATTAGGGAATTTTCTAGAACAAGGCTATGATGTTATTAATGTAGGTCTGGCAAATTTGCATTTCAACAGAAGAAGTCAGAGGGTACTAGCATTATCCTGTTAATGGTACAGTAAATGACAATGGGAAATGACCAGTGGTTTAATGTCTCCATATGATAAACTTATACTTTGAGACAGTGATGCATGAACAGATTCTGTGAGATAAAAGCTGCAACAGTTAGGAATGACTATCAAAGAAGCTTGTAGAGTGGTTTTGAATCAACAAACGATGGCAACAGGTAACACAACACCTCAGCCCTGTGTAAAAATGTTAAAAGGAGGGGGTGGGGATTGTGATGATAATTATCCCCCAGATTCAGCAAGCCCTGCACGATGTGCAGGTACAGTGCAGGAGCTCCAGGAGGCAATATGTCTGCCGTGGGATCCAGGAATAAGCTGCAGGTATGTGCACGAGCGCTCCTGCACTATTCCTGCAAGGACACAGCTCTTGTATGCAAATTACCTCATTTGCAGGTGAAAACCATGCAAATGAGGGGAATTTGTGATCCAGGAAGCTGGCAGCAAGGCATGCAGGACTAGTGTAATCTGCAGAAATGTACTCAGTAACCGAGTACATTTCTACAAACTACAAAACGGAGCCATGACATCTCCAAATAAAGGGTGTATATAATGTGTAAAGCATGCCAATGGCCAAATATATGGCCATTGGCATGGAAAACAGTTAAAAAAAATAACTTTTTTGTTTTCTTTTAGCTGATTTCGGCTGTTTAAGCGTACGGCAGCAGCACGCAAATGGGATCAGGCCAAAAATAACAAAAAAAAAATAACCTGAAATAAGCATTCTAACCAAAATCACTATTTCGCCATTATACTCAATGGCAGGCAGAAGACATCATGGCCAGTGAATAGTGGTTGCTAAGGGGGGAGGCTCAGTCTGAGACCTATAACTATGCATTAGCAGGCAATCCTATGCAAATGAGGAGAATGACACTGAAACCCAGATTTCCCCTCAATGCTAGCCAGCACCCAACAGTGTAATTGCAGGAATAGCTTGGTGCAAGCCTAGGAGTTAGCTGACATCATAGGGGGATGTGTCAGGCATACTGTGAGGAGACTGGAGCCCTTTGGTTCGGGTTTGCCCTTAGCTTAGCAGAGCTTAGCAAGGGGGTGTGTCTGGGGCTGCCTGGCACTCTTTACAATGCCTAAGCGGGTGTGTACGCAGCACACCGGGTTTTAAAGGAAAAAAAAGTAAACCAGGAAATAGCAGCTCTGTGCACATTTGAGCACACTGTTTGTGCAGTGCGCACATGGATTTAAACAGGAAGGCAATGGGAAGGGAAAACAGTAGTAGGAAGGTAATCAAGGAAAACTAGCATAGCTGGAAAGTGAAATATATCAGAATCAGCCAGTTACACAAACAGCAGCCCAGCCCAGCACAGAACAATACTATAAACTATGCAAACACCTTCCCTCTGGTTTTTCCCACATACTCTACACCACCGATGTATACAAGTGGGGAAATTTTAACAAACAAAAACAACAAAATGATAGGGACTGCAGTAAGCTATCATACATCAACATGTGGAAGAGGCTGAGGGTGGTCAGGATGAGAATGCTGTTGACCAACCCAGAGTGAGGAGATTCAAGGAAACAAACTATCTTACACTTGTTGAAGGTTTACCAGTGGAAAAGTGAAGCAAACGAAGCAAAAAAACTCTGGTATTCCACCACAGCAAAAAATCCACCACGATAGAGTCCTGTGACAAACAGCAAGCAAATTTAATGAAAAAGTAAAAACAGCATTAAAATTCCATAGTGATAAAACAATAAGCGCTTTCGGCTATTTAGCCTTTTTCAGATTGTTATCTTTCGGTAGCAATGCTTAGTATTTATACTAAAAACTAACCAATAAGGTTTAAAATCAATTGACTTCTAAACCAATCATGTCAATTCATTCTTAGTCTTTATTAGAATATCTAGTAATCTTTCTTTGCACTACTAAGTAGCCAATAGCTATGATTTAAAATTGGCCTCAAAAGTATGCTAATATACTATGTTGGCCCATCCTACTTCAGTTATATGCTAATGTGCACTTTTCTGCCTAATTTTTTTTACTGGCTCTAACTGCTGAATGTATCTTTCCAATAGATTTAGTTTTACATAGCTTCCCTGTTTCCACTTTGCTGCCATCCAGTGGCCATCACACATCAACATGTGGAAGAGGCTGAGGGTGGTGAGGATGAGAATACTGTCGACCAACCCACAGTTAGGAGATGGAGAACAGTGTACAGACCCAGGGTAACTTACCAGGGGCTAAATGAGCTGGAGATAGTGGAGTGCTATAGGGTGGACATAGACTTCCTACAGCAAATTGTTGAACTGTGCCGACCATGCCTGACACTCAGAACTAACAGAGGGGAACCCATCCCAGTGGATACCAAGGTATGTGTAAGCCTAAGAATACTAGCCACAGGTACCTTTCAGAGGCCAACTGGGGATATCATGGGGATCCCACAGGCATCAGCATCCAGGGTACTCCACCAGTTCCTGGATGCCATGTCAGCACATGCCGGTGAGCATGTATATTTCCTCAACACCCATGAGGCGTTGGCCAGCAATATGCATCTCTTCCACCAAATATCAGAATACCCTGAGGTAGTGGGTGCTATAGATTGCACACACATATGCATCAAAGCACCACCCAGTGAGCAGGGTAGGGTTTACATCAACAGCAAGGGCTTTGCCTCCTTCAACTGCCAGGTCATGTGATGCCCAGGGCATTATAATGAATGTGTGTACTGGCTGCCCTGGAAGCTATCACGATTCCCACATCTGGCATCTGATGCAGCTGTACCAAAGATTTGTCAATGGGGACATCCCTTACGGTCACCTAGTGGGGGATGCTCATTATGCACTGGAGCCATGGCTGATGACACCCATCAGAAATGGACACACACCCAAACAAGAACTCCATAATGAGGCACACGCACAGACCAGAATTATAATAGAGCATGTGTTTGGGATGCTCAAGTCACAGTTCCAGTGCCTGGACACATTTGGCGGAGCCTTGCAGTACTCACCAGCTACATGTACTCAAATTGTCATAGTATGTGCCACGCCACACAATATGATCATGTGGAAACAGCTGCAGCAGGAACAGCATGGGGCAGGGACACACACCCTCCCGCCATTGCCAAGGCCTGCACAGGAACAGAGTGACTCAGAGGAGGAACAACCTGACCCTGCCCCAGTAGGCAGAAGGAGGCATGCCCAGTATGCCCTAGCCTTGGCAAAGAGACAATGCATAGCACATACACTGACACAGTAGGGACCCAGGGAATGACACCTCTGTCTGCCTCGCACATGCAGTAAAAGGGATGCCAAATATGACACTACCTGTACTCAACCATGTATAGGGAGTGCACTATGTGCATCTGACATAGGCACCCCTCCTGCACTATCCTCAATACTGGCATACCCACAAGGTAAGTCACTCTTCTTACCAAATGCTGAATGGAGTAGTATGTGTTGTTACTTGTATCTATGGTATAGATGTGGGCATGCAAGGGAATCGGGTGGCTGAATGGGATGCAAGCAGATAGTAGACACCTATAGTGGCAGTATGAGATCTGTTATCAAATACTGGTGTCACCATAGTAGCCAGTACTACACATGGTGACAAAACCCACTGCAGGAAATGTGCTGGACGACATGTGTGTCCATATGACATACACATGCCAGTCAGGGAGCTCATATGCCCAACAACAGTCTCAGCCAGCAGGACAGGTGTATACAAACACAAACAAAGACTATACTAAGGCCTCTGAATGATGGCTATGAGTTACCCCCGTTCAGAACTACACAGACAGAATACATCAGGTTAGGCATTGGGATGTTAGTTCTGAAGGGTAAGAAGTCATAAAACTGATAGTACACTGATATGCCTCTAGTTAGCATGATAGGTTAGAATACAGAATGAAATGGAGTACCTGACATATAAGTACAGCCATAGCAAATGTGTGCAAGTGTCAGGTGTGCCCCTCAATTGTATGTAGAAATGTGGAAACAGTCAGGTGTGCCCCCCCAATCCTATGTAGAAATGTAAAAACAGTCAGGTGTGTGCCCTCAATCCTATGTAGAAACAGTTAGTTGTGTGCCCCCAATCCTATGTAGAAATGTAGAAACAGTCAGGTGTGCACCCCCAATCCTATGTAGAAATATAACAACAGTCTGGTGTGCCCCCCAATCCGATGTAGACATGTTGTAACAGTCAGGTGTGCCCCTCCTCAATCCTATGTAGAAATGTAGTAACAGTCTGGTGTGACCCCCCCCCCAATCCAATGTAGAAATGTAGTAACATGATGTGTAGGTATAATACCAGTGGAGCACAGATTACCTGAGGTGGCCAAGGTTGCAGGATAGATTGCAGCATTTGTACAATATGCAGGTATGCATGTGTTTCACATTGTGTGAGAGAGGTCGGTATGTATGCATGGTGAGGTTAGACCTGGTGGCCATTGGCCAGTACTGCCGATGATAGGGCCAAACCCTCACAACTACAGTGCCAAACACAATGCTCCCCAGTGTAACACATTCTATCAATAAGCCATTGCAAATGTATGGAGGTAATATGTGTCACCATCTGAAAGATGGATATGGCATGACTGCTGGGCCAGATATACAAGCAGTACACAGGGGAAAGTACCCCAGACAGACAGTGTATAATGTGTAACCATAAAATGGACACACCCTTGGAATTGTACATACAGGTTTGCAGCACATTATCTGGGCTTGCAGTAGGAAATACCGATGTCATCTGGCCAAACACTCGCAGATCACAGAGGTCATATGAATGTCATATTGAGAAACAGCTGATGTCCCTGCACAAGCCAGCATAAGTGGAATGCCCCATGCATATCTGTGAGTCAGATGCAAGTAGTGTCCATAACACACATGCACCCAGCTCACCCAACCATCACCCACAGGTACCTATCTGGTCTTATCTCTGCTGTTGGGAATGGGTACAATATCCCCCCCACCTGTGTATGGCAGTAGTGAAAGAATGCAGTATGCAGTGCAGGTTCCCATGCAGGTGTGTCCCTAGCTGTAAGCAGCACCCTGCCAGCATCCACACCACCTGATTAATACTGACAGAAGGTATTGGCATGAACACCTAGTACACCTACCCTGTCACCCCAAGGGAATATACCGTATGGCAGTCTGGTACTGTAGGACTGACAGAATGCAACATCCTGCTACAGCTGGCCTGCAGCACTACCAAATGGCCTACAGTCCTCTGCCAAAGGCCTGTGTCTCACCCATACTGCTAATGTATGTTATGTCATGGGCTCCCAAATAACAACATAACAAAGTCCACAGAACCCATATGCAAGGCCATGTGGACAAACCACAGTAACATGTCCACCATGTCCCACTGCATGAACTGTGGACCAACACCAATACACTGCTGTGATGAGGTGATAACTATAGGGAAAGTATCAGAGAATGTTTACATAATGTATGGAGGAGGATGGAATAATAGCGGGGGGTGGGAGCATGAGGAGCATGGAATGTGCGAAGTCCAAAACACAGCCGTGTGCACATACTATCCCTGGCTGCAAACACAAGAATGGGTGGCTACAAACCTGCTCATAAACCACAATAGGGGGTAATGCCCTGACTTAAGACTCCTGCCTCTGGATAGCCTGTGTGAATCTGTACAGCTGTGAGGTATTGCCAGAGCAAGATAAGGCCATGCTGTCATGTCAATGGATGTACAAGTATGGAATCCTCTGCCACCACTGTACCAAGGTGATGAACCAGTTACTCAGACCGAGCAGCAAGTGTCTGCAGCTTCCCCTCCAGAATGGCATTAGTTTGCAGGAATATGTAGGCATTTGACAACAATACTGGACACAGCTGCATTCACCCTGTGTTCCCCAGGACATCACTGCGAGCAAAAATGTCTACCTGACAGTACTTGAGGACATAAAACATCACAGTGTATAACACTACGCATGTCTGAATATCTCTGCTAACACCAGGACCATGTAGCAGAAGCAGCACAGACACAATTACCTACAGTACCCACTAACCCTTACCCAGTTTGACCCCATATTGCCAACTGATCGACAGATATCCTGCAGAAACAGTTTGTTAGCTGTAGGTGTAGTACACAAAAGTCTGCACTGGAGTACAATCTACCTGGAAGGGATCCACACATTCAATACAGAAGGGCATATTGGGCATGCTCCCACACTTAGAGAAATGAAGGCAATCTCACAAATTAAGGCAATGTCAGACAACAAAATACTGAAAGGTCATACTGGGCATGCTCACACACGTAAAGAAATGAAGCCCAGCTCATGTCTGGCAACAACAGTAGACCATACATATCTGACAGTTGCAGATGTTAGTGCATACACTCCTCAGTATGCACCAGTCATGCTTTGCACACACATTGGATAGGAATACACACATATATCCAAGGATAACACACTATAATATGCCAAACGTACACATACATAGATGTGTGGAAGAGAGTGACAGTGACAAAGAGCCTTCCATCATGAGGCCTGTCCTACCCAGCACACAGCCAAATGGCTACAACCACATGATGTGTAAATGTCATTCACCATAGAAATTAGCCTCTGGAATCCCTCAGAATGATAGACTATGTGGTGATAGTGCTAACTGTGCAACATGACAGTACAAGGCAGTAGTCATCTAGCAGTTGTATACATGTACCTGCAGAATATAAACCTGTGTGTGCCTGAGTGTAGTGTGTCTACCTCTAGATGAATGGGTTATGGCCCATGCACATATACTGCCCTCCCGATAGTCCTACTATGGCAACCCTGCTGATGTCAGTCACTGTGAAATACACTTTTGTGGAAGTACAATCCATGTGGTGTGTCCTATAACTGCATAATGCTGTAGTGTGATACATTAGTTAGGTAGGAGTTCTAATCTCAGATGTGGCAACTGTGTGTGTCTGTCTGTGTAGGGATCAATGCTTTTTAGTCTAGTCACACTCATTACAATTCAAATGCCCTACTTTGGCAAGCCTGCAGATGTCATTCACTTTGAAATACACCTTTGGAGAAAGAGTAGCCGAGTAATCTCTGTGATGTGTCCTATAATTGTGTAATGCTGTAGTGTGATAAACTAGTTAGGTAGGAGTTCTAATCCCAGATGTGGCAACTGAGTGTGTGTGTCTGTGTGGGAATCAATGTTTTTTTGGCTATCCACACTCACTACAATTCAAATGCCCTACTTTGGCAAGCCTGCTGATGTCATCCACTTTGAAATATACCTGTGAGAAAGAAGTAGCCCAGTAATCTCTGTGGCACATCTTATAACTGTGTAATGCTGTAGTGTGATAAACGAGTTAGGTAGTAGCTCTAGTCCCATACATGTCAAGTGTGGATGCCTGTCTTTGTTGAGAGAATTGCTTTTGAGGCAATTCACAGTCAGTACAACCAACATTGCCCTTCTTTGGCAAGCCTGCTGATGTCATTCATTTTGAAATACACTTTTAGGGAGAAAGTAGTCCAGTAATCTCTGTGGTGAGTCCTATAACAATGTAATGCTGCAGTGTGATATAACAGTTGGATATGGGTTCTATTCCCAGACATGGCAAGTGTGAATATTTGTTTGCATGTGTATGTGTTTGTTTGTCTCTGTAGGGAGCAATGCTTTTGAGGCCATTTACAATCAATACAACCTCTATTGCCCTTCTTTGGCAAGCCTGCTTATGTCATTTACCTATGGGGAAGGAGTAACCCAGTAATCTCAGTGGTGTGTCCTATAACTGTGTAATGCTGTAGTGTGATATACTAGTTCGGTAGGGATTCTATTCCCAGACATGGCAAGTGTGGATGTTTGTTTGTCTGTGTAGGGAGCAATGCTTTTGAGGCCATTCACAGTCAATACAACCTCCATTGCCCTTCTTTGGCAAGCCTGCTGATGTCATCCCCAGTGAAATACACCTTTGGGAAAAGAATAGTTCAGTACTCTCCATGGTGTGGCCTATAACAGCATAATGCTGTAGTGTGATATAGTAGTTTAGTAGGGTCGTGTTCCCAGACATGGCAAGTGTGGATGTGTGTGTGTGTGTGTGTGTGTGTGTGTGTGTGTGTGTGTGTGTGTGTGTGTGTGTGTGTGTGTCGGTGTAGGACGAAATGCTTTTGAGGCCATTCACAGTCAATACTACCTCCATTGTCCTTCCTTGGCAAGCTTGCTGATGTCATTCACCTTGAGAAACACCTTTGGGGAAGGAGTAGTCCAGTAATCTCTGTGGAGCGTCCCATAACCACGTAATGCTGTAGTGTGATAAACTAGTTAGGTAGGAGTTCTAATCCCAGTCATGGCAACTGTGTGTGTGTCTGTGTTTGTCATTCGTATCCTTTGTGGAGGTGGCTGTGAGTGTGTAACAACTGAAGTCATTGTGGAGTGGGTTTTGCAAATTTCTTATAGGTTGGGCCTATTATATGCCACAATGTTTAAGTTAATAAGAAAATTACATCTCGTTAATTATTATGAATCTAATAGTGGAAGTAAGTTAGTTAATGAAGAAAGTGTATCTGCACGTGAAGATGAATTGTTAGATTTCTTTTTATGCGATTCTTCATTTGAAACAGCTGAAAATGTTAATGCATAATGTACATTAAATAATTAAATGGTTACTTATACTAGAACTTTTATACATTCATTTAATAATCAGGTGATTTTGCAATGTTCTAAGATGCTTAATTTTGCATTAGAGAAAATTCTGAAATATTTTTCTTATGAGAAGAAAAATATTTTGTATAATATGAGCAAGAATGAATGGCAGTCTTTATTAAATTTATGTAAAAGATCAGACATAATTATAAAACCTTCAGATAAAGATAGAAGCATTGTGTTATGCATTGGAAGCAACACCTGAAAATGTGTATGGACCATTTATCTGATGGCCAAGTGTATAGAGCAGTAAATATTGATGTTTTGTATCAAGCTACAATGAACTTTAAAGAACTAGTATCTAAAGGTCTATGATTGGGCTATTTTACAAGACAAGATGTCCAATATAAATTCAATATAGAAGGAAGTTCAGTGGCCTAATTCTATTGTCTGCCAAAGACAAATAAAAATATGACCCCCCCCCCAAGTAGACCTATAGTAGCAGCACACAGTTCTTTTTCTTCAATATATGGGAATTTTTTGCACTACTACCTTTTGAACTATGTAATTAAGTTAAATTCTTTCATCAATGATACTTTCCATTTTTGGGATAAAATAAAGAATGTTAAATGTGATGAAGAATATTATTGGTTAGTTACAGATGTAAACAGTTTCAATACAAGTATCACTCATGACTTAGGTATGGAAGCTGTTTTTCCTGGGTAATAGCCCTGTTAGCAATTATGTGATAGAATTATTACACTTTTGTTTAACGAATAATTTTTTGAATTTAATAAGCTCATTTACCATCAATTACAGGGTGCTGCCATGGGTGCATCCTTTGCACACATGTATGCTAACCTGTTTATGAGCCTTTTCGAAGTTGACTTTTTGTATAGATTATATTTTTTAATAGTTATGTTGTTTTCCCCTGTTGTTTCCCTTGTTGTTGTAGATATACAGATAATTTGATGTTTTATGTGAAAGGGGTGCTGGAATAGCCTCTCAGTTTATTAATGATTTAAATGTAAATCGTTTGCAGGTAAAATTTTATAGCTTACAGATAGGAAGAACAGTTAACTATCTAGTTGTCACTTTGACTATTAGTAATAATAATATAATAACTACTAAACATAGAAAAGGAATTGGAGATTATAATACTGTGGACAGTAATAGTTGTCATCCACCACATACTTCAAAAGTATTACCTTATAATGAATTATTGAGAGTAAGTAGATTGTGTAATGATGAAATGGGTTTAGAAAAGGAAATAGTAAAAACATGTATTAACTTTAATCAAAGGGTATATGGTGCAAAGGTTATTTTAGATGCCCTTTATAAACTAATTGGTATTAATTCACTTCATATTAGGCCTTTAGTGAATAAGAGAAATAATAATAGATAATTTAATATAGTTCAGGAGTGTAGAAATGTTTATTTTGTTACTGTATATAACATCTTAAGTGAGAGAATTATTGATGCTATTAGATATTATTGACCCTATTTAATTAAAATGGAAGGTTTGAAAAATCTTTGTAGAACTCCTAATATTTCATTTAAAAAAAGTAGAAATGTCGAAGACATGATGGTACATAATAGTTTTGTTTCACCAGGTGAAGAGATAAATCTACAAATTTCTGAATGTGGCACCTTCCCTTGTGGAAGGTGCTCGGTCTGCCCACATGTCATTAAATGCTTTGGAAGAATTAATGGTGTAAAATTCTGCTCCATTTCTGCTTTTTCATGTATGACTAAGTCAGTGATATATGCATTATCTTGCCCATATAATTTGTTTTATATAGGGGAGACTAAAAGAATATTTAAGCTACGGCTACAAGAACATATCAAAGATATAAAAACAATAATGCTATGAGCTCTATAGCTTTACATTTTTATACTTGTCACAATAGTGATTTTTCACTGTTAAAAGCCTGCATTTCGGAACATATTTCAGAAACAGATGAAGGTTTAATAAAAAAGAAATTACAGCATAAAGAAACATTATACATTTTAAAATTTAATACACTATCTCCAGAAGGTTTAAATAATGAATGTAACTGGAGGGTGTTTCTTTAAAATGTATATATTATCTTTTTAGTTAATGGATAATTGATTAGATGATTGTTTAATTAATTGCATTTAATTGACTATATGTGTGCGTGTATATATATATATATATATATATATATATATATATATATATATATATATATATATGGTGTTGAATATTTTGTAACTCCAGGAAGGCTGTGCTGAGGCGCTAGAGTGTTATTCAGTGTAAATAAATTATTTAAAACAAGATTTGTGGCATCTTTTCCGCTGACTTTGTAGTCTGGTGTGTTTTCTATTGCTGCTTGGTGGTTTTATATATGGTGAGAGATGGCCAGTGGGTCGTTGCAACAACTGACATGTATTTTTCGAGATGATGCATCTGTTTCTGCTACTTTTCATCCAGGTGGTTAAACCCAGATGGAGCCAACCACCTCTATGTCTAATATTGCTCCTGTTAAAGTATGGGAGCATTTACTAGAAGAAGGAAGAGGGGAAAGATCTACTAACCCTTTCAATGAAGTGGTTAAGGCTAATACAGTACATTTATCAAAAGCAGAGCATACCAATTTAGAGTTACTTGAATGGCGGCTGTTTAGAGAAAATGCCTTACATTATAATATTCTAGGCTTGCAGAGGTATTTGGACATAGACATTACCCCTCACGGTTATGTTTTGTAAATAATCCATTTGCTGCTTTTGATACCTCTGATGTAACTGAACTAGAGTTTGAAAAAATTTGGATTGCCGCCTCCCATAGATGTTTAAGGGAATGGCTGCTTATACTGATAGAATGAGACACCCTAAAACAGCATAAAGTGAAAGCTGAAATTGCAGCTGCTTGTGATGAATTATCTGGGCAGTTGGATGGCTCTAAATTTGAACAACTGTTATGTTCTTTAAATATCAAGTTAGAAGAAAACTCTAGTGAAAAATCAATAAGTTGCAAAGAGACATTAGAGACTATGCCACGGGATTGGCTTTCAAGAAAGCAGCCAATCAGAATGGTATCAGAGGCTTTAAAAATGCCTCTGGTAGATCCAAGAGATGCCAAAATGTCTCGTTTGCTTCTACAGATGGAACTAATACCTCTGCAGGCTCGGAAAATGAAAATGCAGATTATCCAACTTTTCCTGCTCCAAAACAAACTAATTATATAATTAATATGTTTTCTGGCCAAGGGAAACAACAGGGAAGACAACAGAATGGCTACAATCAATAAAATGACTTTAAATGATGGTATGAAGGTAATAGAGACTTTCAACAGTTCAAACAGCAAAATCGTCTTCTTCTTTTGGCTTTTCCCAGTTTGGGGTCACCACAGCAGATCACCTGTCCGCTCATGATTGGCAGTGGAGTTTTACAGTGTCGAGTAGCCAGCCCAACCTTCCACAGAAGGCACACACACACGCACTCATGCCTATGGCCAATTTAGAGTATCCAATCCACCTACAGCATGCCTTTGGGAGGAAACCAGAGCACCTGGAGGAAACCCACACGACCACAGGGAGGACATGCAGCCTCTGCACAGAAGGCAACCCAGCCAAGAATCGAACTCGAAAACCTCTTGCTGTGAGGCAGCAATGCTAACCGCTGCACCACCATGGCCACCCTTCAAACAGCAAAATAAAATGACTAAATATTAATTTAAAACATATTAGCACAGTAGTTAACAGTACAAAAACATGTGACTTGAAAAATTGTATTGTGAATTTATCTGGGGTTGATTTAAGTGAAACTGAAATATCTGTTTTAAAATATGGTGTAAGGTTTATACCAACAGTTCTACCTAGAGCACATTTTATTAAAGCAGAAGTGTTTGTAAATACGAAAATTACATCTGGTTAATTATTATGAATCTAATAATGGAAGTATGTTACTTAATGAAGAAAGTGTATCTGCAAGTGAAGATGAATTGTTAGATTTCGTTTCATGTGATTCTTCATTTAAACAGCTGAAAATGTTAATGCATATTGCACCTAAATACTGAAATGGTTAATTATACTAGCACTTTTATACCTTCATTTAATAATCAGGCAATTTTGCAATTTTCTAATATGCTTAATTTTGCAGTAGAGAAAATTCTGAAGGATTTTTCTTCTGAGAAGAAAATATTTTGTATAATATGAGTAAGAATGAATGGCAGTCTTTATTAAATTTATGTAAAAGAACAGACATAATTATAAAACCTTCAGATAAAGATATAAACGTTGTTATACATTGGAAGCAATACCTGAAAATGTGTATGGACCATTTATCTGATGGTCAAGTATATAGGGCAGTAAATATTGATGTTTTTTATCAAGCTACAATGAACTTTAAAGAACTAGTAGCTAAAGGTCTAAGATTGGGCTATTTTACAAGTTAAGCTGTCCAATATAAATTCAATATAGAAGGAAGTTCAGTGGCCCAAGTCTATTTGTTTTTTCTTGAAGAGTGCTAATGAAGAACTTTGCTTGACATAGATGGATAGCCTGTTCCAGAGTATGGGATGTCTCTGGAACAAAAATCTATCCCTCCAGCATGTCCTGTTTATTGTGGTGACAAGGTTTAGGTCCCTAAAGTGTGTAGCTCGGAGGGATTGGGATTTCTTTAGGTGTTGCATGTCCAACAGCTCTGGGTTTGAGATAGCTTTATATGTTAGGCAGAGATCACCTCGGAGTAGGCAATATGCTACGGAGTAAAGCCAGAGTTTTTTGAGATGGTCAGTGTAGGGCATTTGTTTGAGGCCAGTAATCCTCTTTGTGAGGTACTTCTGTGGCCTTTCCAGCTGTTGCAGTTGTCTTGTGAGGTACATTCCAAAAGGGGCATTGTACTCTATAATGGGGTCTAATGAGTGTCGAGTAGGGAGGAACACTGACCTCTTTTTTTCCTGGATGAGAACCCTATTATGATGAGGTGTGCCACATAAAAGGACTTCCTGACTACTGTGGCGATGTGACTATCAAAGGAGAGACTACTGTCCATCAGGGTCCCAAGGTCTCTTATCACACATTCAGTGTTAAGTAGATTGCTGCCTATGTGATAGTTCATGGGTACAAAGTTTTTACCAAAGCGGATGACACTGCACTTTTTGGCATTGAGCTTGAGGCCATGGCTCTGACACCAGGCATCTGTCTCAGCAAGGCCCTTCTGTAGGATGTCCACATCATTTGGGGACTTGACTATGGCTCCTAGTTTGCAGTAATCTGCGAACTCCATTAGCCAGAGGCTTTCTGTGTTAGCCTGCATTTCAGAGACGTAGATACCAAACAGGAGAGGTTGCAGGACGGAATTCTGTGGTACTCCACTTGTCACTGCTTTGAGGTCAGATTTGGAGTTTGCAACTTTTACAGTGTGGGTTCTGTCAGTGAGCCAGTTGGCAACCCATCTTGTGATGTAGGGATTTATACCTAGTTTAGTGAGTTTAACTATAATTCCAGAATGGGGGATGGTGTCAAAAGCCTTGGCGAGGTCAAGATAGGCTGTGTGAACCACCTTACCCTCATCTACGGCTTTGGTGACTGCCTCAAAGAAGTCGATCAAGTTCAGACGGCATGATCTGCCTTTCACAAACCCGATCTGGATCGGATCCAGAGTTTGGAGGTTACCAATGTCTTTGTTAAAGAGTTCCATGATGATACGTTCCATGGCCTTGCAGGCCAGGCTCATCAGGCTAATAGGTCGATAGTTCCCGGGATCAGTGGTGGCTCTCCCTTTGTGGAGTGGGATAACTGTTGGTGTGCACCATTCAGTGGGCACAAAGCCTGATGTGAGGCTATTATTGAACATGGTGCTTTAGTGGGTAGCCAGTTCATTCTGAAGTTCGTGTAAAACGCAGCCTGGGATGTTGTCCAGTCCCATGGATGCTGAGTTTTTGGCTTTAGAGAGTGCAGCTTTTACCTGCGTAGTTGTGATTACAGGGACTCTGCATTCTTCCTGTATAGATATGGGTCCTTTATAGGGTGGGGTAAAGTTAGCACTGAACCTATTTGCCAGGATATTGGCAATATCAGTTGGTTCTCTAATTTTCATGCCGTTTTGCTGTAACTCAGCACAACAGCATGTATGAAGGTAATAGAGACTTTCAACAGTTCAAACAGCAAAATAAAAGGACTAAATATTAATTTAAAACATATTAGCACAGAAGTTAACTGTACAAAAAGATGCAATTTGAATAATTGTATTGTGAATTTATCTGGGGTTGATTTAAGTGAAACTGAAATATCTGTTTTAAAATATCTTTGAAAGTTTATACTAACAGCTCTACCCAGAGCACATTTTATTAAACCAGAAGTGGTTAATTTAATAAGAAAATTAATCTGATTAATTATTATGAATTTAATAGTGGAAGTATGTTAGTTAATGAAGAAAGTGTATCTGCAAGTGAAGATGAATTGGTAGATTTCTTTTCATGTGATTCATCATTTAAACAGCTGAAAATGTTAATGCATATTGCACTTTAAATACTGAAATGGTTACTTATACTAGCATTTTTATACCTTCATTTAGTAATCAGGTGATTTTGCAATTTTCTAAGATGCTTAGTTTTGCACTAGAGAAAATTCTGAAGATTTTTCTTCTCAGAAGAAATATATGTTGTATAATATGAGTAAGAATGAATGGCAGTCTTTATTAAATTTATGTAAAAGATCAGACATAATTATAAAACCTTCAGATAAAGATAGAAAAAATGTTTTTATGCATTGGAAGCAATACTTGAAAATGTGTATGGACAATTTATCTGATGGACAAGTATATAGGGAGGAAAATATTGATGTTTTTTATCAAGCTACAATGTACTTTAAAGAACTAGTAGCTAACATTCTAAAACTGGGCTATTTTACAAGACAAGATGTCCAATATAAATTCAATATAGAAGGAAGTTCAGTGGCCCACTTCATTTGTCTGCCAAAGACACCTGGTGAAGGGTTAAATGTACAACTTTCTGAATGTGGCACCATCCCTTGTGGAAGGTGGTTGGTCTGCCCAAATATCATTAAATGCTTTGAAAGAATTAATGGTGTAAAATTCTGTTCCACTTCTTTTTTTCATGTATGGCTAAGTCAGTGATATATGCATTATCTTACCCCTGTAATTTGTTTTATATAGGGGAGACTAAAAGAATATTTATGCTATGGCTACAAGAACATATCAGGGATATAAAAAATAATAATGCTATGAGCCCTATAGCTTTACATTTTTATAAGTTTCACAATAGTGATTTTTCAATGTTAAAAGTCTTCATTTTGGAACATATTTCAGAAACAGATGAAGGTTTAATATACAAAGAAACTTTATATATTTTAAAATTTAATACACTATCTCCAGAAGGTTTAAATAATGAATGTAAATGGAGAATAGTTCTTTAAAATGTATATATTATCTTTTTAGTTGATGGATAATTGATTAGATGATTGTTTAATTAATTGTATTTAATTGACTATATGTGTGTATATATATATATATATATATATATATATATATATATATATATATATATATATATGGATGTATGGTGTTGAATATTTTGTAACACCAGTAAGGCTGTGTCGAGGTGCTAGAGTGTTATTCAGTGTGAACAAATTATTTAAAACAAACTTTGTGGCATCTTTTCCATTGGCTTTGTAGTCTGATGTATTTTCTATTGCTGCGTGGTGGTTTTATATAACTGTATCATGCTATCAGTGTTGGTGCAGGGTCAACATGGTGTCCATTACCAGTTCCTACCACATGAGACCAGGACTGCCACATCTGATGATAACAATCTGTGTACACAACATGGGCCAGACACCCCAGATACAGGTCCACATGTCACTGAACATGCATGTGGGGACGTGTGCACATCCCAGACACCGTCCATGTCATGGACTATAGAACACATACATGGCAAGCCCCTATGTGTATCAGCGACACATACCTGGGATAATATGTGGACAGATGTCATTTGTGAATGCCTGATGTCTGGTTTACAGATCTCAACATCAGTGGTGCATGTATGACCAATCCAATACTATTACACTGACAACCGTCAGACCGTACCATATCTATGGGGAGTGTACACACCCTTACTGATATGAAGCACTCTTCCTTGATCTTGCATGGGACCACATCACCGCATATATTAACAGTACATGAGCCTGATATGTGACATATGTCCTGTACATTCACATGCAGTGTCTAAGAACTGTGTTAGGTTTGCAGATGCTGACCGCAATGCATACACTCCGTGGGTGCGTATGTGTGCATGCCCTTATGACAGTTTGTTGCACCTATGGTTATGTGTACTACAGCAGTCACTATTCCTGGCAGGGGTATACTGGCATGGACCAGCTGCATTTGCCATTATATGGTCAGTCTGCTCTACACATGTCCCCCAACTCTGCATGATTGCAAGGTCTACACATGTGCACATCCCTTGGTGTTCACACACTGCCGTCACTATTGCTGTGGGGGTAGGGTTATGTCTGCCACAGTTCCTGAACCTGACTGTGTGCAGATACAGCCATTCTTAGCATCCTTAGGATCCCTGCTGCAGTGCACTGTTGTGTCATGCTTTTAAAGAAAAAAAAAAAATATATATATATATATATATATATATATAGAGAGAGAGAGAGAGAGAGATATAGATATATGCACACATATACATACCTATATACGGTGTACATTCAGACAACAGGTCCACAATCTCTAAATCTCCTTTGTGCATAGCTGCACTGTTCTGCCTTGCTACAACACAGACAGGTGCCACATATGGACACAGCCTAACATTACAGAGTATATATAGGTCCAGATTGCAAGTAAGCCTATTACACACCTATGGCATTTCAGCATGCTAGAATGCATGTTAACCTGAGTGTCCTGCAAGTGGTGGGCTCTGGAACCCACGTGTCCATCAGGTTGGGACGGTGGCTTAATGGTTAAGGTGTTTGCCTTACAAACACAAGGTGTAGGGTTTGAGTCTCACAAGGGATAATTGGCTAGGCTTAAAATGGCTTGCAAGAGCAGTTAGCTTAGTACTAACCTATGAACCTATTATGGCATTACTTCCACCACCAGTAATATACATCATTTCCATTACACAACACACACTATGTTGGCTTATATCTTGTCAGTCGGTGCTGCTCTGCACAGTTGATGGGTATGGCCCACTACCCACAGGGACAGACTCTATTGTCCATAGCAGTTGTTCAGCTGAACATCATTACAAAAGCAACACCTGATGACACATATATATCATTCCACATCATCTACCCCAGTATTATGGATCAAGTACTACAGTCAATTACATGCATATATCCTTCACTTATTGTGGAAATGAGGTCTGTTGTGGATGGTGTCCTTGTAGGAGTTTTTTTTTATCCTTGATTTTGTTTTGGTTGTGGTTTTGTTTTTGGTTGTGGATCTGTTTTCTCTTTCTCTCTCTCTCTCTCTCTCTCTCTCGCTTTTGTAGGTGATGCACATGATCAGGTGATGGCCTCTGCACCAATCAGTTTCCTCCACTTGCTATTTGCATACAGCATGCTGTGTAGTACTTCCAATTACCACTGTCATGGCAACCCACGACTATAAATCCTTACATCATGTGGGCGTGGTCCCTTTACCTTTGCTGTATGGTGGACATCCTTAAAGTGTGTGGGCAACAGTGTTACAGACAGCAGGTAGCAATACCTCTTACAAGAGAACTTGCACACTCAGGCCAGCTACATATTTGTATATTTATTTTATTTTTTTTATTTATTTATCATTTGTTGACCGGGAAAGTCCGACTAGGTTCCACAGAGCCTGTTTTCAGAGAAATGCAGATGCATGTCTTTGGAATAAGGTTCCAGAACTACAAACAGAGAGTGAGTAGTATTGCTGTATGGATTGTATAGCACCAGTGTTACAGGGTTTGTGTGTACATACTAGTTTAACATGGACTGTAGTCTGTCTGCATAGCTCTCAACTGTGTGCCTATCCACTTGATGGCCAGAGGTGTGCCTGTTATGTTTTGCCTGTCCACCACACAGGTCTTGTGTCAGATGTATCACTGGCAGTGTGTGTGTGTTGAGTGCTATCAGTACATGGCTACATCCATTTGTGTTTGTGTTTCTGACTTCATATTCCTGACTAAAGGTATTTATTTATTGACATTTGTTAACTGGGTTTGTCCAACTGGGCTTGTGGCCCATTTTCAGTGGAGACCCGAGGAGAAAAGCTCCAGTAATACATTTTAAAACAAGTACAATTTTAAACAATATTGATATAATAGCAGTTATAGCAAAACAATTCACATATGTTGGGTTACATGCATAAAGTTAAAGTTGCATTAAAAAGAAGCTAAGTAACAATTTGACATTGATATATATTG